>NW_021163305.1:0-151992 GCF_004324835.1 Dendronephthya gigantea | reverse complement strand
TTATTTAAACACGGAAGGAAAACCATCAGTACATTTGATTATTAAATATTTACAGTCTAATTTATATATATTATAAAAAGTTTATATATATATAAAAGAGTATCGTGAGTACTGTTCTACCTGGTTGCCGTGTGGGAGTCGGTTGAACTAGAATATAGAGATTCCAGTCTACTTTTAAAAGAGGTTAGAGATGGCGATAATCTAGAGGATTCAGGCAAGCTGTTCCAAAGAAATGCTCCGCTATAAGAGAAGGAGCGCTTTAAGTAATCAGTGTTAGGTTTAGGAATAAACAACTTGCCATAGGAATTCCTAAGAGCATACTGCCCCCTTCTAGAGACGAACATCTCTTGTAGGTATTGAGGTGTTTGACCATTAAGAATTTTGAACATGAGTATGGCCTTCTGTTTTTGACGGTTGAGTGATAAATTATTCCACTTTAGCTTATGAAGAAGGACATTGGATGATACATCATATGAAGAACATGTTATGACGCGTGCTGCTCTATTTTGTAGTCTCTGAACTCGATCACTTAAGTAACTCCGAGTCCGTCCCATACTGGGGCGCAATAGGAAAAATAAGGTTCAATAAAACCTTGGTAGATCTTAATTGCGGTTTCCTGATTCATTAGCCCTCTAGTACGTTTGAGTGCACTAATTGCAGACGAAACTTTTTTAGTAATCACGTCAACATGGTTAGTCCATGTAAGATGTTCATCCACGGTCAAACCTAAAGTTTTTGCGGACTAACTTGTTCGATTGGTTCATTATCCACAGTTTACACAAAAGTCATGATCATCAAAGGTTGCTAACCGTTGTCGAGAACCGATGACCATGAATTCTGTTTTAGCAATATTTAAACTTAACTTATTTGCTATTAACCACCGTTTTAGGTTTAAGAGATCAAAATTCATGAGGTTTTCGAGCTCAAAAAGATTATTACTCTTGAAACTTATATTGGTGTCATCAGCGAACATTCTAGGAAAACCCTCGTTCAAGCAATTTGGTAGGTCATTGATATACACCAAGAACAAGAGAGGCCCTATGATAGAGCCTTGGGGGACCCCCTTGGATACGGAAGATCTAGACGAGTATTTGCCGTTGACGAAGCACTTTTGCTTTCGATCAGTTAAATAAGATCGAAACCAAGCTAGCGCGAAATCGTCAACACCATAGGCTCTAAGTTTTTCCAATAGAATTGAATGATCAATAGTATCGAAGGCTTTCTTTAGATCGATAAAAACTACGCCATTAAGAAGACCTCTGTCTATATTGACACACCACTCATTCGCTGTTTCTAGCAAGGAGGTTAAAGTGCTATGTGATGGTCTAAAACCAGATTGATAAGTATTAATTAAATTATTAGTTGATAAATAACTATAGAATTGATCATGTACGAGTCTACCAAAGACCTTAGCAATTACAGAGATAATTGAAATCGGTCGATAATTGTTAAGATTATTATTTTCTCGCCACTTTTAAAAATAGGTAGCACTCTAGCCATCTTCCAATCGTCTGGGTAGATTCCCATATCAAGTGAACGGTTGAAGATGGCAGTTAGAGAAGGAGACAAAATATCAGAAGCAATCTTCAATACCCTACCAGGAATATTATCCGGGCCGGTTGCTTTGTTAGAATTAATAGATCGAGCAAAAAACACATAAATACCACCAAAATATAGCTCGAGAAAAATACTATAACCCAATCGCTTCTGTTTTAATCCGGAAATTAATAAATATTTCTGTTAACCTGACACCGCAGTGCAGCTGTCAAAATCATGTCAAATTACAAGGTGATGACAACCGGAAATATAACTCGCCTTTGGAATTTCGTTATTTTCTTCGTTATTTTTCATCCTTTCGTATTCTAACCGTTATATATAAACTAGAAATGCTTTAGTTATCTTTTCTGATAGTTTTGAGTCAGGATGGGCAGAAAAACTCGAAAAATATCGATTTTTCTGATTTGTTATTGTTTGTAGCGAGACGCGTTGCTCAGCGCACGCACATGCGGTTGTCGCGTGAGCTTAGAGGTGTCAAAAACTCAACGTTGCCTACCCCCTAGGGGTAAAATAAGCCCGGAAATCGATTCCTGGGGTAAAAATGTCCCTAGAAGTCATATATTCGGCCTTTTTGGAGCGAAAATTTTCCGATTTTTTGTCAAATATGGTGATAATTATATGCAAATTTTCGGATTTTCCGTTTGTAAACACGTTTGTTGGAAATATCACTACAAATCGCCAAAACGACTGTATTTCAAGCAAAATAGATGGAAATATTGATCACAATGTAAGCTACAAACATTTGCAGGTTTTTAGGCGAGATTTCTGGAAGGCTTTGCGTATTTTCGCTTCTCTAAAATTCAATTTCAAAAGTACAAGATCGGCAATAAATATCTTGGCTTATAGGAAAGCTATTGAAATGAACTAAACTTACACATATAGAATTATAGATAAATGTTTTAGCTTTAAGATAATACAATTTCTAGTTGATTTGGTAAAATACTTGCAGATAAAATCGAAATTTTTCTTAATTGGTGCATGAATATCTAATAAAACCGAGAATCTAGAAAGCCAAGCTATCCACATATTATCCCCGAGCGGGCGCGGAGCGCCTGCGAGGGTACTAATTCCGCTCGGAGATTAGGAATTACACCCGGAACCCGGTAGAACATAGGCGAATCCAAAGTTGTCCAAATTCTTTGTCATGGACGGTCGACGTTGGGTGGTTTTGTAAGTTATGCGCATGCGCGAGTAACGTCTGGTAATCAACGAACGTTCTGATTGGCTAAAACAGAAAGTTTGTATTTCAACGAGAACGTCAGCAGTTTATATTAACTGTCATTTCGTAAAAGCGTTTCATAAACTTTGTGCAAAGAAAGTAAAACGAGAAGAAACAAGATATATGAAGCATGACAGTTAGCAAAGATGAACGTGGATACGGTCAAGAGAAAGCCGTGTAAGAGGAATAATTCATAATCTGCAAACTTATAAATGTTTTCAAAGACAAGGGGTACGTGTTTACTTTGTTTATTTCGTATTTGTTTCGCGATAACAATGAGCCGTATTTGTATACTTTTCAGCTTTTTATGCCGTTTATTTGTTAAATTTTCAGCTTTTTATGCAAACGCATAAACCTGTGAAAGGCTATTACACCTTTGCTTTAACTTCAAAAAGTGTTTTTGAAAGTGTAATTTGAATTTTGCTATCAAAAATACACACTATATTTATAAAGTATGAAACTTCTAGCCGCCGGCATCGACTGCAAAATACAGAATAAAATAACATTTGAAGTTTTTTCTTTGTCTGTGAAGATTTTGTACTGTTTTAATCGTTTGAAACTTCGATTTTAAACCGTTACTTAATTGCTGGCATGGTATAATGCAGTGGGCAATGTTTACACTAAATTGAACGGGCAATGTTTACACTAGCTTTATGGAATTATGATTATTTTTGTATTGAATGATGGAAACATTAGCTATAATATACTCGGTAAAATATAATAAGACTGATTTGAGATTTGTGTCATTCCATAATATAAGTTTAGGTCAGGTTAACTCAGGAAATTGTGTACTTGGTTTGAAATAGCGAGGGGTTGCTGCATGCATGTATTTCTAGTTAGGATTATCAAATGAGCGAATATCAGACCAGTTAATTTCGCGTAAGTCATTCAGAAATTCATCATCGTTGAAATTTTTAAATTGCCTCTTAGTTACCGAATGATTTACATCAGCTGCTTGCTAATTAGATTTTCGTATTAGATAGATGAGAGAATAATCACTTATACCCAGGGAGTGAGTCCCCAAATCTTTGACCTTATCAGGATAGTTAGTAAGACATAGATCGATAAGTGATTCCGTTGTATTAGTAACTCTAGTAGGCTTCAATATAATCTGGGATAGATTGTAGATATTACATATATTAAGAAGATTTTTGGTATTGCAATCGGGGTTTGCAGACATCACATCACAGTTGAAGTCCCCTAATAAATAGAATTCACTTCCATCAGCATCAATCTTATCTATTATATTTTGAAAAGCAGTGAAAGCTGTCGTTGGGGAATTTGGAGGTCTATACCAAGTTACTACCAAGAATGGCCTTGAACGAGGTTTACGAATCTCAATCGCAAGTAGTTCTAGGTTCTCGCTATTTAAATCGTCTCGTAATCGGAAGTTTAAATAACTTTTGATATAAATACTAACTCCACCACCATGACGGCCGTTAATAGAACGATCTCGTCTGGCGATATCATAACCTGGGACATGAATCTGATTTGAAGTTAGTGAATCTGATTTGAATGTTCGACGTGCGAATGTGGTTAATTTGACTTTGTAGCTCGTCACCAAATAGAAAGCTTGTAATGGGGACATGAGACGCACACTGAATTCGCGATGGAGTTAAGGCCGTATAGCATCGCGTCGTCTCTGTGATAACTCAAAGCATGTGTCCCAGTAGGGCAGTAACATCGGCATTTATGCGGAGTAACTAAGCAATATCGCGCGCAGCTAGTAGAGTATTGGTTGTTTGCACTGTTATATGGCCTTGTTATAACCTTTGTCAACGCTGATTGAAGGAAGCTCAGCTGTAGGTCGCGCCCTCTCGTAGAGCGGTCAAGTTTGCTCCAAATTTCTGGGTTAATTTTTGGACGATGAGTCGCTCACAATTTGGTCATCGTTCAGCTTGTTTATATCGTTGGCAAGCTGTGGTGTAATTTTAGGAGACGTTTTCTCCGTTTCCTCAAGGACCTGAGTGATCTCATCAAGCAAAGGGTCAGCCTCGTCTTCGTCGTTTGGTCGTTTCTTTTTCTCTGGCCCGTTCTCGGTCAAGACAAGGAGCGATTCGCTAGAGGACTCTTGGGAGTCGCTGGCATTCCTCTTCCGGGCAGATTCCGCCGTTTTGAAGGGATCCTGCATGAGATGACTGCAAGCCTTTGAGTGATTCACTCATGGCAGCAATTGCTTGGCTCATAGTGGTCAACGCGGAGGTTATACTTTGTTCGTCTTGCAATGCTGGGGTTTTGTGATCTTCAAAACCTTCTCCGAGAAGTTCTTCTGCGTCGTCCATCACACTGTCTTGAACATGGTCACTCTCGGTGGTAGAAGTCGCCATCGCAGTTATACAGTTGAAAAAAGTTTTCTCACAACAGATCGCTAGCAATACTATGCTCGAACTGATTGCTAGATCGTGCGCGCTCTATCTCACGTGACTTTCTAGTGACGAACAATGACGAAATAGAACCCGCCTTATAATGTAAACGTAAAAACCTAGCACCAGACTTTTATCACTCCTTGACAAATACTTCCACCCGTCTAACAAACTTCACGCCATTTTCAACCGACACAGCATAAGAGTATATTATACAAGTAGATTACCCCCCCCCCCATATAGCGGAAAAATCACGCACCGCGTGATTCCCACGCGGGACGTCGAAAACTGTCGGATTTTTCCGAGGATGTGCGTGGTCTCCACGCAGGGTGAGAGTGTGACGTTATTAAACCGTAATTAAGTACACAGTAAGGATTTGCGAGAAAAATATTTTATTTGCCAGGTTATACACGCTTAGTATGTCAACATTTCAATACTATGTTTCTTTCCATAGCATTAAGACTGTTTATTTTACTACGTGATATTATGAGAATGTTTCTTTCAATCCTACTAGGACTGTTCGTTCATTTTAAGAGTTCATTTCTTAAATAATCTGAAGGGAACAGGTTTTTTATTTTTGCTTGTGATTACATTTGTCTCTCCAGCCATAACCCGTACGCTTCTACTTCAACTTTAGGACAATGTTGATATGCGTCGGCTGCCAAATGCTTCCCACAGGTCTCCAGCCATACTAGATTTTTTATCAGTATTTGCGCTTTCGGGCATCCAAAACACTCCAAATTGATGGAGGGAATGTTCAGGTTTGCGAGGAGATCCTTCTCGTATCAAACATATTGTTTACAAAAGGTAATTTGTGAGCGCTACGGTGTGCGCTACTCCCACGCGTGATGATGTGCGCACAAGCATTTGTTTACACACATTGTCAGTTGATGACTTTGTTCAAACGCGTTTATGCATACATTACTGGTAATAGGTTTTAATGACAGGACGAACCTGAACATGTTCCCCTCCAAACAAAGAGTAGCTTGCACATAAATATCGCACATCGAACAAAAATTGCCCGAGAAAACACAGCAATGGAGTGCTTACATGGAGTGCCTGCGACCGCAATCTCTACCAAGAAAGGAAAGTTTTGGGTTTGTAACAAGAACAACCCTAAATGTTGTGAATTCTTTTGCCCTGAACAAGATCGTTCGCTCTTTGATACGGCTATGATGATGTGGAGGGCGAATGGCGCGATTCATCCGCTGTGTGACACACACCAAAGACCGACCAAGATGAAAGTTGTGAAGGATCTAAGTAAACGTAACTTTGGGAGACCGTTCTTTGTTTGCTGCGATCGTAAAAATCCGTGTAACTTTTGGCAATGGGGTGACAGATTAGAGCTCCCGAAACCGAAGTGTCAGCACGGGATAAACTGCTGTGTGGGGGTTGAACGCCGGAAATAGTTGTATTAAAACAGATATAGATTTGCGTTTTTAACATTTATTCATCTAACGATTAATTACAGCAATAAATTGTAATACATCAAAATCTCATTTCGTATCCCTTTTTAGTGCAAAGTTTGAGAAACTTTGCAGTATTGTGATGAGTGGCGAAAATTCAAACGAGTCAGTCAGACAGTCAGTCATAGTGTAAACTTTACGGGGGGTAGGTTGATTTATGCGTATAGTAACTTTTTGTATATGATCAGTAATTTAAGGTTTTTAAATCAGTTTAACTTGCTTTATTTATTAATGCACTATACCCCTTTTGCAAAGTTCACCAAAATATTGAGGGATTTTGGCGGTTACTATAAATTTTGAAGCATTGCTTTTCCGCGGTTTGGGTTTTGTTTTAAAGGGATTTGCACAGAATTACCCCCCGGAACACCCGATTCTTTCTTACACGTCGCAACTGCGCATGTGCCGTCGAGACTTGAACATTATTCACGATGTAAAGAAACGAGGAGCGACGAGCATTGCTTCAAAACATTCCGGGCGTAAAAATCGAGCAATTCTTTGAGAATCTGCGCACTTTATCAACTTATGTTATGAATTACGAGCATTCAATTCAACACAAATATAATTTGGAAGGTTTATTCCATAAATAAAGCTAAAAGGTTAGGAAGAAACGACGCTGTGTTGTTTATGTATTGATAGACTCTTACACGAATGTATATTATGTCGATAGCAAGTCGATACCTGATATTCTGCATACAGTACATAAATGATACTATACAAAACGGACATTTTGTGCATTAATCAAATCATTTTGGCGGTATACAGTATTGATTATAAGTATATTGTTTTGTATCGATTTACGCGTCGAAGTATCCACATCATATACATAATATGTTCCGCGGTTTATTTACATTATTTACAACGCAACTATTTTGGCTATTCTTATGAAGTGACGGATAAATTGTAGCCATCATATAAATGTAGTGAATGTAGTCACAGTTGTTTGACGAAGAAAAGAGACTACACTGAGAAAATCGCGCCCAGTTTGGCCGGTTTACATGGGCAACTAAAATTAGCTATAATTTAATAGTGACAGTATCCGCGGCTAACGTAATTTGAGTACTTTGAGTAATTTCCTTTTGATTAATGTTTAACCTAGTTCGTTATATCTTTACTGGCATAAGTCAAAATGTCTATGTTGGTACAAACGTCTGGTTGCTTAGGTATTACAGGGCATGAAAACTTTGCACTATCCTTGGATCCCTAGTTGTTCGTTTGCCATGGATTCGTCAACAAACGCTCTATTAGTAAACCTTTTAAATCGCTTTCTTTATTTTACTATTCATCTTCAAACTTGTATTCGTTCAAAAGTCTTTTGATAAGAAACTTTCTCTTATCAATAGCAGCTTCTATTGCTTCTTCTGGATCAAAATCATCGTTTTCAACAAATGCATCTTTTGTGTTCATTATTTTCTTATGTATCGGGTCTTTCTTTAGTTGTCTCATCCACAAAAGGCGCTCCATATAAATATTTTCTAATTCTTTCTGAAGGTTAGGCATGATGTTCGAGAAAGCTTTCCCTTTGGCAGAGTGCTCATCAAAACCACTGTTTACAAGGCTTTCTTGCATTTCTTCGAAAGCTCTATTACTTCTTTGCATTGCTTCTTCTATAAGCGGCATCCACGGGTCCATTTTTTCTTCAGATTCTGAGTCAGTCGTCGTCGCCGAACTTTCAGACTGCTGACTGGAAGTGGTCGAGACATCCTCTGGAAATCTCCACCTTCGCTGTCATAGTCTGTTTGAGACATGTTTCTTTCTTGCTCTCGTAGTGGACAATACTCCCGTTCGTGTCTGCGCTGATTGTAACTGCGGCTGAAGTATCTTCCGCAAAATTGGCAGCTCATCCCCTTAGCACTAGCAGTGTGGAAATGCCTTGTTATCGAGCAGCAATGCAGTTTTATGAACAGATGAGCAACTGCTCATGAGCAGTTATGAGCATGTGCTCATAGGCCCGTTTGGGCCCTATATGGCCTTATATGGCACTATTAGGCCCGATGGCCCGATTGCTGACTGGGCGTCCCAACCCGCGAATATGGACAAATATTCCATTAAACATCTACGCGGTACTTTAATTTCGTAGTCCAGTACATGCACACAAACTAAAATGTTAACCATCCCTTATGTACTTTCTTCGTTTTCCCCGAGGTAGAGGTTCTTCGTTTACGACTAGGCTGCACATGCTTTAATTTTGCAGTGCTTAAGTAAACATTAAAGTTTCTCTCCATCTCTTCTTGGCGCTCTAATAAATCTTCCAGACACTCCTCCATATTGAATTCCTTTGGTTCTTTACTCTGTCGAGGTACACATATTCCTATCTTACTCCACTTTAACCATTTCTTGCGTTCCTCTGTGTCCATACCGTGTACTTGGTCGAGATGATTTGCTAACCTTGCTAAATTTGTACTACCACAGCCAAACACAGGGCAGTTCCTACGCGTGCGACCCATATTTAGATGATTGCTCAACAAATTCCTAATAATAATTGGCTCATTTTTTCGTGTGTCAGGTATTTTATTAGGCCCGTTTGGGTCCTATATGGCCTTATATGGCACTAAAAGGCCCGATGGCCCGATTGCTGACTGGGCGTCCCAACCCGCGAATATGGACAAATGTTCCATTAAACATTTACGGGAGCAAGTAAAACAGGAAGAACAAGCCAACATGACAAAATTCCCAACGTCTTCGCAAGCTCTACCAATACTAACACGAGAGGAAATGGTCCCCTACAAGCATTATGGGCAAGGGAAAATTGTTGTCAAGTTAGACTACGGCACAATCTACCAGGCTGGGGATAATTTGGAAGAACAAAAGGGGGTATGGTGAAAGCGAAAATGTATACATTTTTAGATATATATTGGTGTTATGGACACCAATATATATATAGGAACGCAAGAAATGGTTAAAGTGGAGTAAGATAGGAATATGTGTACCTCGACAGAGTAAAGAACCAAAGAAATTCAATATGGAGGAGTGTCTGGAAGATTTATTAGAGCGCCAAGAAGAGATGGAGAGAAACTTTAATGTTTACTTAAGCACTGCAAAATTAAAGCATGTGCAGCCTAGTCGTAAACGAAGAACCTCTACCTCGGGGAAAACGAAGAAAGTACATAAGGGATGGTTAACATTTTAGTTTGTGTGCATGTACTGGACTACGAAATTAAAGTACCGCGTAGATGTTTAATGGAATATTTGTCCATATTCGCGGGTTGGGACGCCCAGTCAGCAATCGGGCCATCGGGCCTAATAGTGCCATATAAGGCCATATAGGGCCCAAACGGGCCTATAAGCACATGCTCATAACTGCTCATGAGCAGTTGCTCATCTGTTCATAAAACTGCATTGCTGCTCGATAACAAGGCATTTCCACACTGCTAGTGCTAAGGGATGAGCTGCCAATTTTGCGGAAGATACTTCAGCCGCAGTTACAATCAGCGCAGACACGAACGGGAGTATTGTCCACTACGAGAGCAAGAAAGAAACATGTCTCAAACAGACTATGACAGCGAAGGTGGAGATTTCCGAGAGGATGTCTCGACCACTTCCAGTCAGCAGTCTGAAAGTTCGGCGACGACGACTGACTCAGAATCTGAAGAAAAAAATGACCCGTGGATGCCGCTTATAGAAGAGCAATGCAAAGAAGTATAGAGCTTTCGAAGAAATGCAAGAAAGCCTTGTAAACAGTGGTTTTGATGAGCACTCTGCCAAAGGGAAAGCTTTCTCGAACATCATGCCTAACCTTCAGAAAGAATTAGAAAATATTTATATGGAGCGCCTTTTGTGGATGAGACAACTAAAGAAGACCCGATACATAAGAAAATAATGAACACAAAAGATGCATTTGTTGAAAACGATGATTTTGATCCAGAAGAAGCAATAGAAGCTGCTATTGATAAGAGAAAGTTTCTTATCAAAAGACTTTTGAACGAATACAAGTTTGAAGATGAATAGTAAAATAAGAAAGCGATTTAAAAGGTTTACTAATAGAGCGTTTGTTGACGAATCCATGGCAAACGAACAACTAGGGATCCAAGGATAGTGCAAAGTTTTCATGCCCTGTAATACCTAAGCAACCAGACGTTTGTACCAACATAGACATTTTGACTTATGCCAGTAAGATATAACGAACTAGGTTAAACATTAATCAAAAGGAAATTACTCAAAGTACTCAAATTACGTTAGCCGCGGATACTGTCACTATTAAATTATAGCTAATTTTAGTTGCCCATGTAAACCGGCCAAACTGGGCGCGATTTCTCAGTGTAGTCTCTTTTCTTCGTCAAACAACTGTGACTACTTCACTACATTTATATGATGGCTACAATTTTCCGTCACTTCATAAGAATAGCCAAAATAGTTGCGTTGTAAATAATGTAAATAAACCGCGGAACATATTATGTATATGATGTGGATACTTCGACGCGTAAATCGATACAAAACAATATACTTATAATCAATACTGTATACCGCCAAAATGATTTGATTAATGCACAAAATGTCCGTTTTGTATAGTATCATTTATGTACTGTATGCAGAATATCAGGTATCGACTTGCTATCGACATAATATACATTCGTGTAAGAGTCTATCAATACATAAACAACACAGCGTCGTTTCTTCCTAACCTTTAGCTTTATTTATGGAATAAACCTTCCAAATTATATTTGTGTTGAATTGAATGCTCGTAATTCATAACATAAGTTGATAAAGTGCGCAGATTCTCAAAGAATTGCTCGATTTTTACGCCCGGAATGTTTTGAAGCAATGCTCGTCGCTCCTCGTTTCTTTACATCGTGAATAATGTTCAAGTCTCGACGGCACATGCGCAGTTGCGACGTGTAAGAAAGAATCGGGTGTTCCGGGGGGTAATTCTGTGCAAATCCCTTTAAAACAAAACCCAAACCGCGGAAAAGCAATGCTTCAAAATTTATAGTAACCGCCAAAATCCCTCAATATTTGGTGAACTTTGCAAAAGGGTATAGTGCATTAATAAATAAAGCAAGTTAAACTGATTTAAAAACCTTAAATTACTGATCATATACAAAAAGTTACTATACGCATAAATCAACCTACCCCCGTAAAGTTTACACTATGACTGACTGTCTGACTGACTCGTTTGAATTTTCGCCACTCATCACAATACTGCAAAGTTTCTCAAACTTTGCACTAAAAAGGGATACGAAATGAGATTTTGATGTATTACAATTTATTGCTGTAATTAATCGTTAGATGAATAAATGTTAAAAACGCAAATCTATATCTGTTTTAATACAACTATTTCCGGCGTTCAACCCCCACACAGCAGTTTATCCCGTGCTGACACTTCGGTTTCGGGAGCTCTAATCTGTCACCCCATTGCCAAAAGTTACACGGATTTTTATGATCGCAGCAAACAAAGAACGGTCTCCCAAAGTTACGTTTACTTAGATCCTTCACAACTTTCATCTTGGTCGGTCTTTGGTTGTGTCACACAGCGGATGAATCGCGCCATTCGCCCTCCACATCATCATAGCCGTATCAAAGAGCGAACGATCTTGTTCAGGGCAAAAGAATTCACAACATTTAGGGTTGTTCTTGTTACAAACCCAAAACTTTCCTTTCTTGGTAGAGATTGCGGTCGCAGGCACTCCATGTAAGCACTCCATTGCTGTGTTTTCTCGGGCAATTTTTGTTCGATGTGCGATATTTATGTGCAAGCTACTCTTTGTTTGGAGGGGAACATGTTCAGGTTCGTCCTGTCATTAAAACCTATTACCAGTAATGTATGCATAAACGCGTTTGAACAAAGTCATCAACTGACAATGTGTGTAAACAAATGCTTGTGCGCACATCATCACGCGTGGGAGTAGCGCACACCGTAGCGCTCACAAATTACCTTTTGTAAACAATATGTTTGATACGAGAAGGATCTCCTCGCAAACCTGAACATTCCCTCCATCAATTTGGAGTGTTTTGGATGCCCGAAAGCGCAAATACTGATAAAAAATCTAGTATGGCTGGAGACCTGTGGGAAGCATTTGGCAGCCGACGCATATCAACATTGTCCTAAAGTTGAAGTAGGAGACCTCCGAAACCTCGGAGAAGCAATGTTGGAAAATTAATATAAGGACTAAATTGACAAAGCCAGTCCAGTAACTTCACTGTGGTATATATAGTATATTGAATATTTAATCAGGCATGTACGGGTACAAATATGCATGCGTATAATAAGGTGCTTGTTTGCTTGCTTGCCGGATGATGTTATAATTGTATAAAGAATAAAAGCTTTTCTGTGAATCCGTATCAATCCGTGTTTGGGAAAGGTCATATATGTCGCGCAACTTCGCCTCTCTGCAAGTTACGCTGCTGCTGGCACCAGATTCAACGAATACCACAACTCGGGGACTGTATTTTTAACTTTTATTAACACTCTATGTACAGGTATATTTTGTACACACTTAGTGCACGTCGATGACACAATACTCTTAAGACGGCACGCTTAAGAAGGACACACTCACTCTGACGTTACGGTGACAACACACCACACAATACAACTCTCCTAATAACACTAACTTAAAGTTTACAATTCTACATATATTTATACTAAAGCTATAGGGGATATTATTCCATTTTGACATCAATTTCCTTTGCGCAATTTATGCACGTCCCAGGATGTTTTTTTCCCGCAACGCGGTTAACTCTCTAACCGCACTGCCCCCATTCTTCCATCCGTTTGCGTTAGCGTGTGGGACAGGCGGTTTTCTTCTTCGTGGTTGGACGTGCGTTTGTTTGCGCGCATTATTTCCCCTGTTTTCAAGTTACTCTATTTCCACATAAATGAATATAACTATATGAATATAAAATACACACACAACACAAACATGACATTTGACACATTTTCACGACACACTCCCCGCCTTGACTAGCGCAGCTAGTCAATTAATCATGTTTCTCGTTCTCCACTCTGAATCTAATGCTGCTGCTCTTTTTGGTCTCCCTTCTCGCCTCACACTTTCAGCATTCGCTTTGTTTCCCTTTTCTAATCTATCTTTCTTATTTTGCTTCTCTGCTTCCTGGCTATGATTAACTTCGATTGGATAGAGTTTCCGGACAGGGCGAGAAAGAATGACCTCTTTACCGTTGCGTATCAACCTAACCCTTGCACCCCTGATCACCTCATCTCTTCCAACAATCAACTCTTCAACAACAGCCGTCTTCCAATTTCCTCTCTTCACATTATCCTCAAATACAACCACAACATCTCCCTTTTTACCCCCTCTTACTATCTTCTTGATTTCCACGATGGAATTCTCTAAGATCAGTAAGATATTCCTTACGCCACCTATTCCAAAAATGCTGCTTTTTTCTACACAAATACCTAAACCGTTTACTACAGTATTCCTCGTCCGACTCCTCACCAACCACACCGTCCGGCATTGACTTCAGTCTCCTACCAACCAACAAATGAGATGGTGTCAATGGTTCACTACCAACTTCGTCATAAGCATATGTTAGTGGCCCTAGAGTTGAGCGCCCCTCAACTTCCACTAACATCGTCAACAACTCATCAAAGGTCAGTCTCGCACTCCCCAGCACCTTCCTCAAACATCTTTTTACCGACTGCACCATCCGTTCGAAAAATCCACCCCACCAGGGAGCTCGTTCTAAGTTAAATTTCCACTCAATCCTATTGACTCCTAAGAAACCCTGCAAGGTCTCGCACTTATATAGTTTTTTCACGGCTTTGGCGGAGGCTTTAAATGTTTTCGCATTGTCGGTTACTATCAGTGCCGGAGTTCCTCTGCGAGCTGAAAATCGTCTCAAACACCGCAAAAATTCTTGTGTTGACAAATCTCTCACTAAGTCTAAATGTAATGCTCTACTCACACAACATGAAAATAAGGCAATGTAAACCTTATCGGTTCCGTTGGTCGCATTTTTGACAAACAATGGTCCGGCGAAATCTATCCCAGTTTTTGAAAATGGTTCGCTTTCTTTTACTCTGAATTCCGGAAGATCAGCTTCCTTTGGTGCGCTATAAGGCTTTCCCTCTAATTTCTTACACACCGTACATTTGTTTATGATACTTTTAACCCTTTGCCTACCCTTGGGAATCCAATAACGTGATCGTATTTCCGCTAACGTTGCCCTTACCCCACTGTGATGTATCTTATTATGGCAGTTAATAATTACTAACTCCGTCAATCTACCTTCCTTTGGTAATAACATTGGGTATTTGGCGTCTTCGCTTAAGTCTGACTCTGCAAATCTTCCTCGACATTTCACTATTCCTTCTTCCTCAACTAACCTAAGCTGCCTTTCTAACTGCTTATATTTTTCATCTTCTCTCAACTCTACTTGCGAGGCTTTTACCCAAAGTCTTTCTGCTGCTACTAATTCTTCACGTTTCAAATAATCTGATTTTGCAAACTCTTCTTTCCCCTTTGTTTTCGCAATCAATTTCCGTACAAATCGTTGCACCCATGCAGTCACACGTACTAATCTCTCTAGAGAACTATATCTTTCTATATTAACTATGTTGCCTACTGATGCAACTTTCTTCGTATTCGCAACTAGCACAGTTGCTTTCTTCTCCTCTGCCTTACTACCTTCTGTGGCAATAATTTTCCCCTTTTCTGGCCATGCACTTCCCCGCTGCTCAGCCATTGTGGCCCAGTCCACCACAATGAATCGTTTTGCAACTTAGATGCTAATACTCCCCTACTTCCTAAATCTGCGGGATTTTCCAGCCCCGGGCAGTGGCTCCAATTCCCCTTATCGCTCAGATTTAGAATTTGATTTACCCTATGGCGTACAAATTGTTTCCATTCGCCATGATTTTGGATCCAATATAAGGCCGTTATGCTATCTAACCAATATCTAACGTTAGTAAACTTAACTTGCGTCGCAAGAGCCTTCTTTACGGAATCTACCAATTTAGCTAACATCAGTGCTGACATAAGTTCAAGTCGCGGTATTGTAAGAGTCTTAAGCGGTGCAACTCTGGTTTTTGCTGTCAACAACTGGACATAAACTCCTGTTGATGTATGGCACACAAAATAAACTACGGCGCAATAAGCTTTCTCGCTTGCGTCGCCAAATCCATGCAGTTCACACGACTGAATTCGCCATTTATATTATTGTAAACGCATCTATCTAACGTAATCGATTTTACTCTTTCCAAATCCTCAATCCAGTTTAAATATTCCCTTGAGTTTTGCTCAACTAATTCCTCATCCCAGCCTAAGTTGTCGACACACAACTTCTGAAATAGGATCTTCATCAAAACAACTACGCAACTAACCAAGCCTAGCGGGTCGAATATCTTGGCCAACGCACTTAGTAATTTCTTTTTGTGAATTTCTCTTCCTTGAAACTCTCTACTAATTTCAAAAAATCAAACATAATAATATCCTTTTCGTAATCCCAATTGATCCCTAATACTTTATCATTATTTCCATCTTGCGCAATTCCTAAGCTTGCCTGCGCATACGTCTCAATGTCGTCTAACCTTGTGACCTTATCCTTCTTAGCCTGGCTCTCGTTTTTGCCTATATGCTCTCGCAGTGCTGCGTCATTCGTCATCCATTTGCGCAGTTTGAATCCCCCCATAGCCATTCGATTTTTGGCTTTTTCATACAAATCTCTAACTTCTTCAGTTACTCTACCTCCTGAAACTAGATCATCTACGTAGAAACCGTCCTTGAGTTTCTGAACAAAGATTGGATCGCTCTCATTAAACTGTTCAATATGATGTCTAAGGGTCGCGTTTAACAAAAATGGGGATGCATTTAACCCGAAAACTACTCTGCAAAACCTGTATACTAAAATTTCTAAATTACCTCCTACAGCATCTCTTACCCACAAAAATCTCAAATAATCCCGGTCCTCTTGTGCTACTTCTACATTCAAAAATGCTTTTTCTATATCACCGATTAACACTACTGGGTTTTCTCTAAACCTTAGTAAAATATCAAATAACAATGGCGTCAGTGAAGGGCCCACATGAAGACAATCATTGAGGATGTTCCCTTCTTACCCTCCTTTGACGACGCATCGTAAACAATACGTAATTTTGTGGTTTTTGCGTCCCTACGTACAACCGCTTGATGGGGTAAATAATGCACTCTTTCCTTTGTTTCCAGTTCCCCCACCCTCTCAATTATACCTAGGGTTTCCTGCTCTTTTATTATCGCATCGTATTCTCTTAGCAAACTTGGTTCAGATGTAAGTCGTTTTATCTGTCCCTTCATGCGAGCCAAACTGTTCGAATAATTGGATGGCAAATGATCGTGACCTTGTTTCCACGGCAACTTAACCGAATATTTTGATCCGTTAAATGTTATCTTGTCGAGTAACGCTTCATGCACGTCATCACATTCCTTAACCCCTAAGGTATCTAAATCCCATAGTTTTCTATATCCGCTCCTATTGAACTTAACTCGTTTTGTTCTCCGCCCTGTGAAACAAGATTAACGTTAGCTATTTCATTTTCTGAGCTCCCAAGCAGTGGACCACTAATCACCCAACCTAACATCGTATCAACAGCAACTGGCTCATCATCACCACCTTTCAAAACTTTCCCACTTTGAAAGGCCCAAAGATTGTCTGCCCCAATCAACACATCAATCTCTAACATCTCACCCGTTTTACAAACATCCGACAACCACAAACCTTGCAAATGTGGATACTGACCCTTAACAACCTCAAGATGCTCGTTCCTAATTCGCGAGATCTCCGGCACAACCAACGCCTCTACCCGCAACTTCCGATCGCCACGTTTCGACACAATTTCAAAATCAACAACCTTCCTTGACTTCCCTTTGTCCGCCGCCGTACCAAACGTATTAATCGCAAGCCATTCATTTCTAATCACACGCAACTTTGCGTCATTCATTGCCCTGGATGTTACAAAAGATTTCTGGCTACCTGAGTCAAAAAGCACTCTCACTCTTTTCTCTCTTTCACCCTTCAAGATACCTTGCGCTGTTTGTAGGCAACTCTACAACTTGTACCTACATGAAGGCTTTTATGGCCACTGCCTGGTCTGCATGCTCTTCCCTGCTTTTCTCGTCTTCCTTACTCTGGTTGCCACTACCTCCCTCACACTCTTTCTCACAGATCGAAACATGGTGCGGGCCGCCACATACATGACAAGTACTATTACGTGCACGACAATTTTTAGCTACATGACCCTTATTTATACATTTAAAACATCTATTAAACTTACGTAATAGTTCTAACTTCTCCTTTCTGTCCGTGACCTTTCTACATTCCTCGCTCTTGTGATTTCCAGTGCAATAAGCACAGAAAAGTCCTTGTTTCTTTGTTAACAACGTGTTAATTGTTCCCGGTAGACGGCGTCGCCCCTGATATTCTCCCTTTTGGTTGGTTGTCTGGCTGGTTAAATCATGGCACTCACGCAATTCTATCTCTGCCAACAATGCTTTGACCACGTCGTTCATTGTCCATTCCATATACTTCTCACCCCTCGTTATTGTCAGTCGAACGACCTCTGGAAGCTTATTTAGGATCGACGGTACTACGATCTCCGAGTAGACTTCCTCTTTGACACCGAGCGCCTCTAACCCCCGATAATTGGTTTCAACTACGTCGAAAAACTTGCGCAAACGTTCTGTGTCGTTCCCATTGAACACTGGCTTCAAATTTAGCAAATCGTTGATGTACGCCCGCTGTACGATTGTCTTATTACCGAATCGTCGCTCGAGAAGTTTTACGGCCGCTTCGTAGTTTATGGACGTCAACGCAAACCCTGCAATCGCCGATTTTGCAGGCTCCTGGAGCAACCCTCGCAGATAAGTGAACTTGTCTACGTCCGACAAGGATTCGTTTTCGTGAATGGCGCTGCTGAAGGCGTCCCAGAACTCTGGCCATTCTTGTACTTTTCCCGAGAACTTCCGAACTTCGAGTTTAGGAAGCTTTACCCGCGCTTGAGCGCTAGCCTTGGCCCTCGATGTTTCTTGTTGCGACCCGGCTTGCCGATTCGATAATTCGACCCTTTTTATGGCCATTTCAATCGCCGCTAACCCGTCGTATATCTCGTCGGACGTTTTCGACGCTGACTCTATTTCCGCTTCGACGTCTCCGTCATCTTCAATGAGTCCTAAAATTTGCTCATCTAGCTTCTTTATTGTTTCTCTCTTATCTGATAAGCTGAGCTTCAACGTATTAAGCTCCAACACACTTTCTCCTGTGACTTCTTCTACTAGAGTTTTGGCCCGTGCCAAACTCCTGGTGACATAGGCTCGATGCCCGCCTCTCTCTGCCCGTTTTCTCGATATACCTGACATAGCTACACTTCGATACTCGATTTCTGCTGAATTCTTGAATCTGCTTGTAATCCGGCTCGAAGGACCACGTGTCGCGCAACTTCGCCTCTCTGCAAGTTACGCTGCTGCTGGCACCAGATTCAACGAATACCACAACTCGGGGACTGTATTTTTAACTTTTATTAACACTCTATGTACAGGTATATTTTGTACACACTTAGTGCACGTCGATGACACAATACTCTTAAGACGGCACGCTTAAGAAGGACACACTCACTCTGACGTTACGGTGACAACACACCACACAATACAACTCTCCTAATAACACTAACTTAAAGTTTACAATTCTACATATATTTATACTAAAGCTATAGGGGATATTATTCCATTTTGACATCAATTTCCTTTGCGCAATTTATGCACGTCCCAGGATGTTTTTTTCCCGCAACGCGGTTAACTCTCTAACCGCACTGCCCCCATTCTTCCATCCGTTTGCGTTAGCGTGTGGGACAGGCGGTTTCCTTCTTCGTGGTTGGACGTGCGTTTGTTTGCGCGCATTATTTCCCCTGTTTTCAAGTTACTCTATTTCCACATAAATGAATATAACTATATGAATATAAAATACACACACAACACAAACATGACATTTGACACATTTTCACGACAATATACGTAAACCAGAATATCGAGCAATAACATGAACCTGCTGTAAAGTGTTACTGAGATGCTTACCACTTTCTGCCAAAACGTTTCCAAATACGATTTCCATGCCGTCTTTGGGAAATTCATCTTTGAGTATCCAAACAAAACCATACGTTACTTCTCGGGAATCGGGATCTTTTAGAATGCACATTTTTGTCTTTAAAAAATATATTTTTTCTTTAAGATGCTTGTCTTATTTGATTCAATCCGATGAACAAGCACCTATTTCATTTCGAATCGTATCATAGGAGAGTGACAAAGATTATCCTTTTGTGTCTTTTATCAAAAATGACGTTGTAAAAAAAAAAAGCCGGTTCCCGGGTTTTCGCGGAATGTGATGTCACTTTGTCGGTCGTTGGGTTATTACTCCGGTCGGAAATTGGTCTCAGACTTATAAATATTAGGACGAATGTATTATTACGAGGCCGAGTTTACTATTCGCTCATAGCCAAATATCTTATTATTTTATTATAAACTATAGCATTTAATAAGCAGCAGAATTTTGATATATATATATAACCTTATATGTCGGCATATACAGACAATCCAATGAATCCACAAGACATCTTCTGGGTTGTCTACGATGTCGATTAACAAATACGTTATATATACATATTACCATGGATTATAAAGTCACTATTATTGGTTAAAAAAATCACTATATTTCTTTTAGAATAAGTCTTTTAACTATTTATGATATCCATGATAACATTTACATGTGAGCCGCATATGTAAGTATATTTTCACATGTGAAGCACTTGTGAATTGTGATCACATATGAACCATATGTGTTGACAGATATTCCCCATGTAAACACATGCGCATCACATGTGGTTCAAATGTAGACCCCATAATAACCACGTATATTCACATGTGAATCACATATGATCACATGTGAACCACATATGATCACATGTATACACATGTGAATCACATGAGAAACACAAATGGTTTGCATGTGTTTTTTTTGTAAGGTACACTACACTTGGCAACGAGGAAGAACGTTAAAGTCTGAACTGTTATATTTTGTGAACATTTTATCTTAAAAAGCAGTAAATGCCGATAAATGTCGAAATCGACATGCAAGCTTTTGATTGTAAAGGCGATATCACGAGTATAACTCCAAGGTGGAAAAGATGGCGAAAAACCTTTCAGTTTTTTGTTAATGGAAAGGGAATTAAAGATAAAAAGCAAAAGAAGGCCTTACTTCTGCACTGTGCTGGTGTGGATGTTCAGGAAATTTTTGAAGCGTTATACGTCTCCGATGTCAGTAGCGGTAGCAAAATGGACGAGTACGAAGTCGCTATGAAATTATTGGACGATTATTTTCCCCCAAAAGCATGCGTGCCATATGAAAGGCATGTTTTCCGTCAGATGGAACAAGAAGAGAGGGAAACTGTTGACCAATTTGTGATCACGCTGAGGCATCAAGCTGAGTTTTGGAGAACATTTTGGTAAGCAGATCCGAGGCCAAGTAATTAATAGGTGTCGGTCATCTGGATGGAGAAGAAAACTGTAGGAAGAGTAAAGATTTGAAGCTAGAAGATGTACAACAAATCGCACGAGCAATGGAAGCGGTTGACATTCAGGCGAAGACTATGGAGTTCCCCACTACTGGGCACGTGAATCGCATTCGAGTGAGGAAAAGATTTGGTGTTCAAAATGGTAATCCTTCGGGACCTAAGGCTAAGTGTTTACTTAATTCGTTGTGGTCGCGAGGGACACTTTTCCCGTGACAAAAACTGTTCTGCAAAATCAGCTACCTGCAGAAAGTGTCAGAGCGTTGGTCATTTTGCGGCAGTGTGTGGAATAAAGGGAGATTCACAGTCAGGAATGAAAGATAGGAATTTTGGAAAAGGTCCTGAAAATGTAGGTAAAGGAACGAATCGTGTAGACTATGAAGATGAGTACGCTTTTATGGTCCCAAAAAATAAAGAGTATGGAGTTGTGTAATGTTGAGGGAGTTGATATAAGTCCCAAAAATCTGTGTGGAATATTTATGCATATGCCTGAGCCACACCACTTAACACCCGAGGTAAGTTTCAGTCAAAAGTCACGTATGGGAATTAAATATGCATGCGTAATTAGGTGCTTGTCTGCTTGGTTGCCGGATGATATTACAACTGTAAAGAATAAAAGTTTTTATGATTCTGTGAATCCGTGTCAATCCGTGTTTAGGACAGGTCATATACTCACCTGTTAAAACGACTACTTTTTCCAATTCAGATTATAAATATCGCCCAGCATATAGTGCTTTTAGTAAAGGCATAAAAGACAGTTTCGACAATTTAAAAGTAAAAAATATACAGTAGGAGGCAAAAGTTTGAGTCCAGTCGTTGTAGAATTCCAGCATAAAATCATGGCAGGGTATTCGAGTTAAGACATGCGTGCTAGTGTTTCAGTACTGTAAACCATATTAATTGCACACTGTCTTGGTCCTAATGATCTAAGTTATAACAAAATAAAGTTCTTACTCCTTTACACTGCCTAAGATAGTTGGGAAAAAGAGCAAAGTGATGGTGAACCAGGACAAATAGTGTTGAAGGATTCTTTCCTCGTAAGATCGCAGAAAAAGTGAGAATTGCAAAAGGTGGTATGCAACTAACCCCGGAGAGGTTCGAAGGAACTAAATCCTACTCAAGCAAACTTTTAGCTGCTTCGGTCATGCTCGGTTTGGCAATATTGAAAGATATAATAGGATCCTAATTAAAGAAAAGTATAATCCAATTCTTCAAGAACATGGAATTTCATCTGGTACAAAGATGATCGCGCGTCTAACTAAATGACAATCCCCCGAAGCACATGCACATCTTTTATGTGCCACAAATCTTTTAGAAGCGAACTCTTTTTGGTGATCTCGTTCTCATGGCTTTCCACCTCAAATCCTAGATCCAAAACCTATGGAGCACTTTTAGGACCGTTTTAACCGGAAAAGGGCGAGGCACAGACCCGCAAGCCAGGATGACTTGAGGCAAGTGGTCAACGAATGCTGGCAAGGTATTGAACATGCGACATTAAAAAACCAATGGAGTCTATGCCAGCAAGAATAAAGGTCATTTCAAGAGGAAAAAAGAAGGACACTAAGCATTGACATGTAATGCATGTTTGCACATTAAAATACGTAAAATGAATATCATAACATCTCATAGTTGTTGTACAGTATGTATTTTTCTGTTTACTCATTTACTTTTTTGTAGTTCACTTATCGGTAAGATTTTCTGTAGAATATTAATATATTTTCTAAAACAATGAAATACAGTCACTGGACTCAAACTTTTGCCTCCCAATGTATTTGATGTCGTGATGTTTCGTCTTATAATATTTAAAATCTGAATACGCGTCCCGCGCCCGGCACCATGGTTACAGTATTTTCCAATCCAAATTACTTTAAACAGAATTGATGAAAAACTTTAAAGGGTGTCAAGTATTGCTTGATACACTAACATATCAAACTTAAAACCGGCGTACTTTAATAAAATACAGACTATTTTAGGCTGAATACAAAAACTACCAAGAGTTTTTGCGAGTAAAAAAAAACGCTCCAAAAAGCTTTAAAATCGAAAAATAATGTAAACAGTCAGCTAAATTCTTAGGAACGTGTGGCACTAAACATTAAAACACTTACTGTTCTCTGCAGCATATTTTTTGCCAATAACAAGGCATCGGTTGGTAATGCCAAACCATGTGAATTCGACTAACTCTTCGTAGGTACCTTCACCCTTCTTATCCAGCAATAAATATTTGTATCCAAATGCGCGATCTGCGAGCCGAAGTGGAAACTTGAGCTCGCCTTGTAACAGCAACTGTTTGTTAATATATCTGAAAAAGCAAAGTAAACTTGTAAATACTTGGTTAGAAAAAACGAAGGAATAGAATATTGCAATAGGGAGATTCATATCAAAAGTCTTAGAACATTAAACCACTAAAAACCAGTAGGTTACCGAGACAAACAATTGCGTTCGCCCTAATTCATTCCAGTTCAAAACAGAAGGGTCGTTACTAAATGTAAAGATGAATGTATAGCCAACATTTGTTTTAACGCCAAAGCTCCAAATGAATGAATATGTTTTTTTTTAATAATTATACCGTTATTCATTATGGTCCTTCCAAAATTGAATTATCCAGGGCCTTTTTAACTATCACAGGACGAAAAGCGTGCCATTAATTAGCTTTAGCAAAAATACTAAAGGTATTAAATGCGTATCTATAACTTTTAATAAGCCGACTAAAGGTGATTAAAGAAAAAGTTACATTTAATCGCATTTATTTTGAATAAAACATCTCTTTTGGAAACCGATAGATTTAATTGCATTTAGTGAGCATTTTAAAGTGGGTTAAAGCCGACATTAGTGCGCGTATAGTTTAATAAACTTTAACCAGTTGTTTAAATGTTGATTAAAGGCAGAGATAGCATTTAATCACCTTTAATTTGATTTTAAATGAAGACAAAACCTGACACCTACTTTAATTCCGTTAGGACGGCAATTTAATAGGATTAAATATATTGTTATTGCAACAATTATATGGTAACAAATAAACATGATGATATCTGATACGTTTGTTATTATCGAGTAACGTAATGCTATAATGCGCCTTTATTTCACCTGAATTTAAGCACTTCGAGACACTGTCGGACAATATACAAGAAATAAGAAAGACTTCTTATTGTGCAAATTCGCTCATTAGTATAATTATAAAGTGCGGAAGTGATTGATATACAAGTTTATATAAATTTGGCCAAAGTGCGTGGCAGTTATAATACGATATGGATAAGGCGAACAGTTACGTGTTTTGCGACCACTGCGAACAAAACGTTTCGGAAACAACATTCCGTAGACATATGGCTTTAAAACAATCTCGCCAGCTGAAGAGAAGTTTGAAGAAAGATTCTTCAACGTCTTCATCCGACACAGACGGAGAAAGTGATTGTAACAGTTACAGTTTCAAAGGTGAGAGTGTTTTGCATGCAAGTCCATAATATACAGCTATATCATTATTAGCACACTGTCCACCAATTCCATAAAATTCAGTAACCAATATGTATGGCTTTGATTGTACATTGATACCAAACAGAAATGGCAAACCTTATATAAGAAAAGTATTATGAAATTATAAATAAATAAAATAAGTCATGAGTCTTCTTGTATTTCCATGTACAGTACAATTTTACACAATCTGAATACAGAGACATTGAATGAAGTTGATCATGAACAATCAACTATTAAAGCAGAAGTTTCTCAGCTTTAAATTTTGAGTGAAAATACAAACTTCAGGATCAGTTTTGCTAGAAGAGTTGCCATACTGCTAATCATTATTCCACATGATCATACCTAACGGTAAACAGGCCTATCCCCAACATTGATAATTGGTGGTGTGGGGGGGATGGGTGTATTAATATATCCATGTAATTAGTTAGCCAACCCAGTGAAGGTTCCTTTGAGTGTAGATATTAGTGAAATAACCATGCTCAGAAGAAAGTAATGATATTCCGACAACAATCCTCATTCAAACGTCACTACATGGAAACGTCAGTAATAATTGTAAAAAAATGCAGGAACGTGAAAGAGACGCAAGGTCATTAATCAAACGTCAAGGTTAGGCCATTTTGTTCATGCTCAACTATTAACAATTTAAATTTTGGACGTTTGTAGAAACACCCCGTGAATTTAGGTTCGGTCCGTAAGCCATCAATGCAAATAAAAAAAACTTATTAAACTAGGGGTCCAAGGATAGTGCGAAGTTTCAGTGCCCTTCCAATACCTATAGGCAACCTGACGTCTGTCGCGACATACAGGATTTTAACTTTTGCCAAAAAAATCTAAAGAAGCAGGTTAAACATAACCCCGAACCAAACGTGACAAACGGAGGTTTTATTGCTAACAATTAATACAATTGCTCAATACAGCACCATATGCACACAAGGTAGCTTATATGGTAAAATTTGTATGCTTACTTTTTCAGGGTTAAAGTTCATTGAATTTTCAATAAAAAATTGTTCTATAGTTAGATGCGAATTAAAGAGTTGGGATTGTAGATAGTACATTGTACAAATTTACTATATCAAAGCACTATAGCTTGAAGAAATCATACTCAAAAGTACTCAAATTACGTTCGCCGGGATATTTCCATTATTGAATTCTATTTTTAGTTTTAGTTTAGTTTATTTAGTCCCAATTTCAACCGCGGCGTATTTATATTATAATTATATATAATGGAATGCCTCTATATTTATATATTTGTAAATCGATCGTAATATGCCTGGTCCAGCGCTTTATATATATACATTCAGTCGTTTCGTAATGAATAGACTATGTCAATATTCTGTAAATTATGCCTGCACGTTAAGCAATATAAGCATCCCAATTGTTTCAAAATTTCAAAATAACACCGTCCTTTTCATCTCTGTTTAATAAATGCTATACCTCCTGTACACCGGCAAAATGATTTCAGTACTGCATGCGTTTGATGACCGGGCTTCATAGTATGATTTACGTATACAGAATATTAAAGGTGAACTGACACGAATTTTTTTTTCTCATAATATTATAGCTAGACCTTGTTATAATATGAAAACACCTTGTTCGAAAGGGTTTTGGTTTCCCTTGACCTTTTTTAGAGCAAAAACCTATCATAAAATTTCGATTTTTATGGGAAAATTTGGCCCGGGGCATGGGGACGAGCCTTTCGGCCACGTGCGATATGTGACGTAAATTTGTTTGCATGTTCATGTAAATAATAGACAAAGTATTGTGTCAAACCTGAAATAAAAAAGGCAAAATGTCAAGTTCTTCTAATGACAACGACTCTTCAAGTTCAAAAGAATCTTCTAGCGACTCAGAAGAGCTATGTGGTGTGGTTTATGGGCAGTATGAACCTTATGCTCATGAACCACTGGCTACTAGTCAGTCAAACAAACAAAAGCGCACAAGCTCCAGCAATGACGAAGTTGATTTGGATGGTCTTTCCCCTCGTGTTCTTGCTGAACGATACGAAACCAAAGTCGATGTTAAAGATTGGTGTAGTTGTGGCCAATGTAAAGTAGAAGATCTTGTTGGATCTCTCGAGTACAGGTGTTGCCGGGAAGTCGTAGATACGACGGGGAAAATGGCGTTTGACGGCTCGATAGAGCATATCAAGTGTATTACCCAACACGAAGACTTTTTAGCAATCACAAATAAGGCTGTGTTAACTCTAGCTGGGCAGTCATTAGTTCGTATGGATGGAAGTCACTATCGTAAGAAGAAAAATGTACCCGAAGACGAGTAAGTCAGCGCACATAAATTAAATTACTTTTAGCAGTACATTCATTCAACAACTGTATTATATAAACTGTTGCTGTTTTTGTCAACTTATACATGTATGTGCTTTTGTTAACATTCATGTGTTTTTGTCAACTTCTAGATATTTGAGGTCTGTGGCGTATCGTTGGCTAATAAGATGGCTTTGTGGATACATGGGTTGGAGCAACACAAGACCTTTGCCTGCTTGCATCTATGGTTATCTTCGAACAAAATATCCAAGAGGGCAGAGACATGAAAACAAGGGATATCTACCAGCACAATGCAGGCAGGGAACTGTGTAATTTAATGCATTGAATACAACTGTCATGAATATTGAATACAACATGTCAGCTCTCATCGGGCTTTGAACAACCAGCCCCTGGTGTTATATAGAACATATTTTAATTTGGACAACGATTTCGTGGATGACCTAGCATAGGCTTTTTGCATTTTTTACAATGAGGCAATCTTTTCTTTTTGGCAGTAGTACTGGTAGCACTAGAAGTTTGAGTAATATTCTTAGATCTTTCATTCTCTGCAATGATTAATTGGTCTTGAACTTCTAATGCAGGAAACAGTGGGGTTTTCACACTTTGGGTGGTCGCAAGTTGCTGAATTGCATTTTCTCGAGACAACCTGTTTGAAAACTGTGAAGTTAGTGACTTTGGGGCTTTAGATTGTTCCTTCTGATAAATCTTTTCCATATCTTTTAATGGACTTGTGAACAAGATCTCCTTTATATTATCGCTGTATCCTGGAAAAAATAAAATTCTATTTTCCTAATCACTTTCCCACATTAATTTAAGCGGCATACACTATTATGCATTTACTAAAATAGAAAACATGACACCTACTGTAAGTTGGCTCAACTTTCACATCTCTAACTACTGCCTCACCAGCCTTAAACTTTGGCCACCAAACACGTGTAACGACTTCACCATTCTTCTTCCTTTTGACTTCCCGATGCACATTTTCATTGAAGTGAAGTGACGCTAGAATTTGCCTAGTTGTCAAATTGTAAAAGCTCAGTGTATTCACACACAGTACGTAAGTGTTGTTGGATCATAACACCCACTAAGAAAATAATCTTTTGAATTAATGGAGATCAGCATGGGCTTACAATTCAGATGGAAAAAAAGTATGCCGGACTGACATGGAAATTGCCTGACACAGTGGTAATTAGTACTATGCACCTATCCATCGATTATATAAAAAAACAAATTGCTATACTTTAGCTCCTTTTGAGCCACCAATTTTTTTCTCAAAATTTAATGGGAGAGGGGAGGGGCATATCTATGATGTATTTCCAAAACACCCTATGGGACAAGTAAAACAATGTTGAATGTTGCATACCTGCATTTTGTCCCCATCCATGAAAAACAGAGCATTTTGGGGTGCCAAAAGTTCAGCACAGCATGGTATGACTCAAGTGCACTTGTCTGAGTGTCGGGTGACATTTTCTTGATATCATTTACTAGGCGTGTGTTGTTCACAATGGCACTTAATTTGTCATAAGCATCTGTGCCTAGTATAAAAAATACTCAAGGTAAATGCTGTGCCCTACAAATCAAATCAATTTACTGTAATCAACCATATGGTCTCCTCAAAATTGTTTATTTCATAAGGGACAATTTACATTGTATTCACTTGATGGATAATGGATGAGACACTTTTAGCCCTAATTATATCATTATCCAATACTGATTCACCAGGCAGCAGTAAGGAGGAAATAGTTGCGCTTCTCTGATCAACCTGAGAGCCATATGATTACAACATATGTACTTTTAATGAATACTTATGATGAATAAAGGGGTTTGGAAACTTACCTGGCAAAATCCAGTCTCTTGCTTCCAGTTCACCATGGTTGCATTCTGGAAACAATTCATTGGGGTGATCATGGTGCCTGTCTGAAATATGCTGGATCAATGATAACCTCTTAGTTTGATCAATTCCACAAAACCTTGCTTGGTGGAGGTAACACACCAGTACAGGTGGTTCTTTATTGCTTTTGTCCAGTCTTTCAGAATCTCACACCCCTTCTTTTTACTTGCTTTAAGGACTCGCTTTGTGACTGCCTTGGCGACATGCCAAATATCATAAAAGTGGGTAGTGTTTGGTTGTTTTTCACGTATCCACTTGCTGATACCAGAGTGTCTATCTGATATAAAGATAGGGATCTTTACTTGGGCATTATTTTGAAGGTATGAAAAGCACCTCTTTGCTCCTTCCAACTCCATTTGGTTGCTGCCTCCAGTTTCATTTGACTACATTCATTCTATAATAAAAACACATTAATTTTAAGACTTCCAGTAGAAAAATTGGCAGGCCTGAAAGTAAATTAAAATGGTATAAATCACACATCATGACTTGGTAGTAGATTGTTCCTACAGTACTATTGTTGACAAAAAATTTTTTTGCCAGCCATTTTTTTTCTCATTTGTGTTTTCTATGTTTAATATGTACACATCAAGACCTCATAATCCCATTTGTTAGCCAGAGTTTAAACAAATATGTGGCATGCATGCTCACTGGTTAAAATCTGACTGAATAGTTAACTAGCACAACTGGTAGACATGAATGTGGGAACTCACCTGTACAACTTCAAAGTGAACAATTTTTGAAAGGGCATTGCAGAACATTGTGTAAGTTCCGTATTTGGCTGAATGGCCCATCGAATCAAAGCGCCCATCACCACCCATGCACTTTCTTTTAATTTGCATACTTCATTGAGGAGATTCTCTTGGTAAGTTTTCCAGTAAGCAAGAGTTACAGGGAACAAAAATTTTCTCTGGTGAAGGAAAAATGTTCTCCATGAGTAGGCACGAAGACCCATGTTTCGCAAGACGAGCAAAACCTTCTTCACAGTTGCCCCTGCTACCAAAATCCCATAACTTAATAACACATTACCAAGAGGATATCTCCCAAGGACCAAAGGTTGTGATCTCCAAACAAATGCATTTTCACCACATTTTTGGCAATGCTGGCTAACTGTGACCATTGTTCCATTCTGGCTCATTGTTACTTTTGGATTATCATCCTTGCATTTGAAACAGAATATTTTGAAAAGTTGGAGAAGCATGGTATAAAACACCATAAATGAAGGCTCAGCATGGATAGGTGTATCCACAGGAACTCTAAAAAATTCAAAAAAAATTGTATGGGTATTTATGATTCTAGGAATTCAAATTACATAATTATATTCATTATATAAATATCAGTGTTATATAGAGTATTTGACCTCTCGTGTTGAGGAGAATATTCTTGTGTTGAAGAGAATATTGCTCACTCGTTTGCTGCGCTCACTCATGAATGAGCAATACTCTCTTCAACACTCGAAATAAATTCCATACTTCCATGCAACCATCTAATATTCTCTATGTAATCTCATATGGCCATATAGATAACTGTAACTAACAAAGAAGCAAACACTACATGACAATGTGAAATGGACATATTCAGACCACTACAATTTCAGGTTGATTGACTCTAGTTTGGTGTTTTAATAATGTAAACCTTCGACTTACTCAATGTTTTTCTTTGAATGTTGTGTGCCATCAGGCAACTCCTCATTATCTGATGGCAACTCTTCATCATCTGAGAGCAAGTTTTCATCATCAGCCAACTCTTCTTCATTGGGTATAAAGTCTTCAGTCTAATCCTCAGTAAATTCATCTTGGCTAGATAAAACCTCATCATCAATGTCTGAATTCAGGTTGTCTTCTACATCACTATCACACTCCATTTCTACATCACTTTCTTGTAGTCCACCACAGATTGTTTGTTCCATACTGTCCAGGTTGCCTTCAACATCTGGTTCATCAAGTGACACATTTTCTTGCAATTGCCAGATGTTCTTTAAAATAAAGAATAATGAATTAATATTTATATATGTTTTGTACTTAAAAAGGTTTCCTGTTAGGATAGGAAACTACACTATCTGCTTCATGGGATGGTATGCTACACTTTTCAGATACTCATCTCTAACTGTAACCTTCTTAGCATTTACAGTTATTAAAGTGCGCTTCCCAATATTAGTTTCCTTGAAGCCAGTTAAAACCTTCTGCACAGAATTATTAAGATAGGAGACCATCATACTGTGAAGTACCTTTTTTGCTAACAATTTTTTGCCTCTGAGTCTCTTTACTTTTCGTCGAAGATTCTTGCATTCAGACAACTTTTGAAAATACTTTGACTTATATGTGTTTTCCTTTTCTTTATAGCCATCAGGTGTTTGGGTTGTCTTTGATTTAGGCTCTGGGCTAATAGCTTCTGTGCTTTTTTCATTGTGTCCTTGTGCCTCGACAGTGGTTATATAAACCCCTTCCCCTTGTTTGGTCCTTTCATCCTCTGCCGTGGTAGCCTTTCTAGTCACTTTGCAAGGGCTGGTTTTCGTAGCCTCTCGTAAGATCTGGAAAAGTAAGGATTAAAATAAAATTAATATTATATACTTACAAAACATATTACCGAACACCTTACAGGTATATTATTATACCAAGCTTTATAAAAATACATCATGCACTAGCTCATTGATATGCAATATGAATATGCAAAACGCGACTATGCAAATACGGGCGCTGTGAAATAATACCTTCAAATCATACCTTCCTTTTTCCTCTCGCCGTAATGTCATTAGTTTTATTATCCAACACGAATGATGTATCTTTTGTCGGAATAGATCCACGTTCGAGGACTCTATAAGTTGAGCATTCATCTGAAAAGTGACGGGAATAACATGATTCTTCGAAGTGCGCAGAACACATCGATGAATATTTTGTCGGCTCAATGAAATCCACTCGATGTTTTCGAACAAATTGAACCCATTTCTGGCGTGTTTTCGGATCTTTTGGGAAAGGATGCATCTTTATACCAGGAGTGTACGATGTATTCTTGCAACTCACTTTTTGTGGCGTCCCAGCTACACAATATCTGCCTCCTCTTCTTGTTGCCTTATTCACCTCCATATTTTCTGCAGCTTTGCCAAACCAGTGAACTCAAATAAAACTGGAACGCTCACTCTATGACTTTCCCTCATTGATGAGTGAAGCCAAGATGGCGGATCATGATGCCTTTCTTGTAGGTATGATCCAGGCCTCTGGCGCGGAAACTTCAAAGGAAAAATCAGAATTCCCGACAAAATTTCCGCGTGGAGGCCTGGATCATACCTACAAGAAAGGCTTCATGATCTGCCATCTTGGCTTCAAACTTCCGGCAGAGTGAGCGTTCCAGTTTTATTTCAGTTCACTGTGCCAAACGCGTTTGCAAACAAATTGACGTCACAGCCAAATGGTCACGTGCTCGTGACCGCGCGTAATGCAGGCCGTTTTAAAAGCGATAAATCCCAAGAGACATGCCTGACAAATACGGTTTTTTTCCTCTTTTGCCCATTTTTTATTGAAGCTGTAATAATCGCATATGGTGCAATTCAAAACTGTTTAAAAAAAATCGTGTCAGTTCACCTTTAAGTACCAAACTTCATATTCACATAAGAGATGTTTGTACATAAACATGCAGCACAGCGTTGCTTCTTCCTAGCTCTCTGTTTAATGAAAATACCGTCCAAATTATCTATGTGTCTTATCGTAGAATCTCGAGATTTCACGCGATTTTTCTGTCACATGTGTTAGAAGCAACACTCTGTCACTCCTGGCGTTTTCTATGTAAATTTAGTATACACCCGACTGTTGTCTATTACAAATACAGTTCATATTCATTTAGATGCCTTGCGAACCTAAATGTTGTTCGATCGCGAAATTCAGAAGAACATCGTACTTTAAAAAGTATAGAAGTTCAATTGTTCAAAAATGTAAATAAACGGCATGATACATTCGCTTTGTCTTACACTTTGCCTTTGGAATTCGCGCTTATATAGTTATATTAAATCTTCAATCCTGTGCAAACTATGACGAGTCAAAGCGCCCATACACGACCACATCATCTTGTTAAACGGTGAAATAGCAGCGATATTACTAAAATAGGACCAGAATCTACATGTATTAAATATATTCTTACCCAAATTCAATCTAAACTTAATCGAACAGCATGAAAAGAATGGTTTATTTGTTCCTCTTAGAGGAATTGCCGTATCATGCGAGCGAAATCGAATCGCGCATCGGAAAATTAGCCAAAGCTGTGCACCAAAACTCTTGGGAGACAAGACTGGGACATAGATAAATCCAATCACATACACATTTTAAATACTAGTATATTTCGCGCCATTTCAGACTTGCGACGACGAAAAATAAAAAAAAAAATAAAAAAACAAATAAAAAAACAAAACAAAACCGAGGCGAATTTTCAACTCCGTCGCTGACGCCGGAGTAATAAGACAAGTAAAAATGATTAAAAAACCCTTAAGATATCTCGCGATACAGTTTGATTTCTGCCAGAAAAATTATCACGAACTAGTTTAAACATTAACCTTAATGAAACAGGAAGTTTATTGCCAATATTTTGATTGCTCATGCAACCAGAGAGGTGCTGAAACCACCTAACGCTCGCCTGCACTGTTTGTCTAGAATAAGGAATGTATGAAAGGTATCTGTATGAAGCACAAATTACCGATCTTTTTATTAGAAACTACAAGGCTAAAATCCGCTTTGGAAGGTAATATTAAGCACAAACTTCAGATATTAGTTGTGACCTCAGAATTACTGGCCAAAACTGGCCTCGGAATTACATTAGTTTTATTTGTGACCAATATTTCTTCCGTTTCTCGCAATCCGCGCACGTGATATCAACAGGTAAGTTAACGGACCAGGCAAAAGGCCCTGCTTTAAGCCGGGCGCACACACAACGATTTTACGGTAGTTGGTCCATTCAGGTTTAGACATATAGGCAGCCCTTGCCCAGACATGTTTTCCTTCTCGCGGCGCTCGCGCCTCGCGCGTGTACGCGAGTCTACTTGGTCTAATCTGACCAAGTATAGATCGCCAGTCGCCACATTTTGATGAAAACATCCATCTAGACAATCTAGACAGGAATCGGCCGACTAAAATCGTCGTGTGTGCGCCTAGCTTTATGAAAAAGACAAGATTGGATTTTTATATCTACACAAAAAAGGATTATGCATCAAACAACGAAAAGGTATGTACATAAATCTTATAGGGCCCTGTCTACAATTTAACTGGCTTTAATAATATATTTGCATGTGTATCTACATAAATAATATGCAAATATATGTCACATGCGTTGCCATTTGCCTTTGCATTCCGAGCCTATCGGCTTTCTACTTATAAATACTTATGTGCTAAAGCTTGTAATTGCGAATTATCTGACAATATTCTTTAAACTTTAACGTTGGACTATGTTTTATATATATTCACTCCCTGAATGATTTCTATATTAAGCGATTGAATTTTGATACGGCATGTCACAACACAATCTCATAATTTATAATTGTACATGTACAATACAAACATATGGTAGCATACAGGTGAAAATATTTGAAAGTTTCTCATTTGGCTTAGGGTTGTACAAATACTTTCGTTAAATATGATTCAGCTACAACTTTGAACTAAAAAACAGGGCTACACAATAGCCCTGAAAATCGTAATGAGCGTGATAACTCTGGATAACTCTAACATTGACCTTATCATGATGCTAATAAGCTTAACATTTGCCTTATCATTTGATAATTTTGAGCAAAGCTCTCTTTATTATTGTATAAATGTGTACCAAATGGCACTGAATAGTTACACATGCATATCGATGACTATATTTATATGATTCCATGTAAAGCCATAATATTTAAAAAATATAGCATCTTAACATTGACCTTATCATTATGCTAATTAGCTTAACATTCACCTTATCATTTGATAATTTTGAGCAAAACTCTCTTTATTATTGTATAAATGCGTACCAAATGGCACTAAATAGTCACAATGCATATTGATGACTTATATTGATAATGATTCTCTGATGTAAAGCCAAAGTATAGAAAAAATATAGCATGTTAACATTGACCTTATCATTATATTTTGTTGTATAATGTTCACTCCCCTGGTAAATGGTTCTTTTGCAACAAATAGACTCCTTAAGTAGATAAGTTGAAAATAATGGGAAAATAAAAGTGGCATCTTAACATTCTACTTATCATGTAGTGTGGACGCGGATGGGGACAGTGACGGGGACGGTGACGGGGACGGGGACGGGGACGGGGACGGGGACGGGGACGGGGACGGGGACGGGGACGGGGACGGGGACGGGGACGGGACGGACGGGGACGGGGACGGGGACGGGGACGGGGACGGGGACGGGACGGGACGGGGACGGGGACGGGACGGGGACGGGGACGGGGACGGGGACGGGGACGGGGACGGGACGGGGACGGGGACGGGGACGGGGACGGGGACGGGGACGGGGACGGGGACGGGACGGGACGGGGACGACGGGGACGGGGACGGGGACGGGGACGGGAACGGGGACGGGGACGGGGACGGGCGGGACGGGGACGGGACGGGGACGGGGAGGGGACGGGGGACGGGGAGGGGACGGGGACGGGACGGGGACGGGGACGGGGACGGGGACGGGGACGGGGACGGGGACGGGGACGGGACGGGGACGGGACGGGGACGGGGGGACGGGACGGGGACGGGGACGGGACGGGGACGGGGACGGGGACGGGGACGGGGACGGGGACGGGGACGGGGACGGGGACGGGCGGGGACGGGGACGGACGGGGACGGGGAGGGCGGGGACGGGGGGACGGGGACGGGGACGGGGACGGGGGACGGGGACGGGGACGGGGACGGGGACGGGGACGGGGACGGGACGGGGCGGGGACGGGGACGGGGACGGGACGGGGACGGGGACGGGACGGGACGGGGACGGGGACGGGGACGGGGACGGGACGGGGACGGGGACGGGGACGGGGACGGGGACGGGGACGGGGACGGGCGGGGACGGGGACGGGGACGGGGACGGGGACGGGGACGGGGACGGGGACGGGGACGGGGACGGGGGACGGGGACGGGGACGGGACGGGGACGGGACGGGGACGGGGACGGGGACGGGGACGGGGACGGGGACGGGGACGGGACGGGGACGGACGGACGGGGACGGGGACGGGGACGGGGACGGGGACGGGGACGGGGACGGGGACGGGACGGGGACGGGACGGGGAGGGACGGGACGGGGACGGGGACGGGGACGGGGACGGGACGGGGACGGGGACGGGGACGGGGACGGGGGACGGGGACGGGGACGGGGACGGGGACGGGGACGGGGACGGGGACGGGGACGGGGACGGGGACGGGGACGGGACGGGGACGGGGACGGGACGGGGACGGGGACGGGACGGGACGGGGACGGGGACGGGACGGGGACGGGGACGGGGACGGGGACGGGGACGGGGACGGGGACGGGGGGACGGGGACGGGGACGGGGACGGGGACGGGGACGGGACGGGGACGGGGACGGGGACGGGACGGGGACGGGACGGGGACGGGGACGGGGACGGGGACGGGGACGGGGACGGGGACGGGGACGGGGACGGGGACGGGGACGGGGACGGGACGGGGACGGACGGGACGGGACGGGGACGGGGACGGGGACGGGGACGGGACGGGGACGGGGACGGGGACGGGGACGGGGACGGGGACGGGGACGGGGACGGGGACGGGGACGGGGACGGGGACGGGGACGGGGACGGGGGGGACGGGGACGGGACGGGGACGGGGACGGGGACGGGGACGGGGACGGGGACGGGACGGGGACGGGGACGGGGACGGGGACGGGGACGGGGACGGGGACGGGACGGGGACGGGGACGGGGACGGGGACGGGGACGGGGACGGGGACGGGCGGGGACGGGGGACGGGGACGGGGACGGGGACGGGGACGGGGACGGGGGGGACGGGGACGGGGACGGGGACGGGGACGGGGACGGGACGGGGACGGGGGACGGGGACGGGGACGGGGACGGGACGGGGACGGGGACGGGGACGGGACGGGGACGGGGACGGGGACGGGGACGGGGGACGGGGACGGGGACGGGGACGGGGACGGGGACGGGGACGGGGACGGGGACGGGGACGGGGACGGGGACGGGGACGGGGACGGACGGGGACGGGGACGGGGACGGGGACGGGACGGGACGGGGACGGGGACGGGGACGGGGACGGGGACGGGACGGGGACGGGGACGGGACGGGGACGGGGGACGGGACGGGGACGGGGACGGGGACGGGGACGGGGACGGGGGACGGGGACGGGGACGGGGACGGGGACGGGGACGGGGACGACGGGGACGGGGACGGGGACGGGACGGGGACGGGGACGGGGACGGGACGGGGACGGGGACGGGGACGGGGACGGGGACGGGACGGGGACGGGACGGGGACGGGGACGGGGACGGGGACGGGGACGGGGACGGGGACGGGGACGGGGACGGGGACGGGGACGGGGACGGGGACGGGGACGGGGACGGGGACGGGGACGGGGACGGGGACGGGGACGGGACGGGGACGGGGACGGGACGGGGACGGGGACGGGGACGGGGACGGGGACGGGGACGGGGACGGGGACGGGGACGGGGACGGGGACGGGGACGGGGACGGGGACGGGGACGGGGACGGGGACGGGGACGGGGACGGGGACGGGGACGGGACGGGACGGGGACGGGGACGGGGACGGGGACGGGACGGGGACGGGGACGGGGACGGGGACGGGGACGGGGACGGGGACGGACGGGGACGGGACGGGGACGGGGACGGGACGGGGACGGGGACGGGACGGGGACGGGGACGGGGACGGGGACGGGGACGGACGGGGACGGGGACGGGGACGGGGACGGGGACGGGGACGGGGACGGGGACGGGGACGGGGACGGGGACGGGACGGGGACGGGGACGGGGACGGGGACGGGGACGGGGACGGGGACGGGGACGGGGACGGGGACGGGACGGGGACGGGGACGGGACGGGGACGGGGACGGGGACGGGGACGGGGACGGGGACGGGACGGGGACGGGGACGGGGACGGGGACGGGGACGGGGACGGGGACGGGGACGGGGACGGGGACGGGGACGGGGACGGGGACGGGGACGGGGACGGGGACGGGGACGGGACGGGGACGGGGACGGGGACGGGGACGGGGACGGGGACGGGGACGGGGACGGGGACGGGGACGGGGACGGGGACGGGACGGGGACGGGGACGGGAGGGACGGGGACGGGGACGGGACGGGGACGGGGACGGGACGGGGACGGGGACGGGGACGGGGACGGGGACGGGGACGGGGACGGGGACGGGGACGGGACGGGGACGGGGACGGGGACGGGGACGGGGACGGGACGGGACGGGGACGGGGACGGGGACGGGACGGGGACGGGGACGGGGACGGGACGGGGACGGGGACGGGGACGGGACGGGGACGGGGACGGGGACGGGGACGGGACGGGGACGGGGACGGGGACGGGCGGGGACGGGACGGGGACGGGGACGGGGACGGGGACGGGGACGGGACGGGGACGGGGACGGGGACGGGGACGGGGACGGGGACGGGGACGGGACGGGGACGGGGACGGGGACGGGGACGGGGACGGGACGGGGACGGGACGGGGACGGGGACGGGGACGGGGACGGGGACGGGGACGGGACGGGGACGGGGACGGGGACGGGACGGGACGGGGACGGGGACGGGACGGGACGGACGGGGACGGGGACGGGGACGGGGACGGGGACGGGGACGGGGACGGGGACGGGGACGGGGACGGGGACGGGGACGGGGACGGGGACGGGGACGGGGACGGGGACGGGGACGGGGACGGGGACGGGGACGGGGACGGGGACGGGGACGGGGACGGGGACGGGACGGGGACGGGACGGGGACGGGGACGGGGACGGGGACGGGGACGGGGACGGGGACGGGGACGGGGACGGGGACGGGGACGGGGACGGGGACGGGGACGGGGACGGGGACGGGGACGGGGACGGGGACGGGGACGGGGACGGGGACGGGGACGGGGACGGGGACGGGGACGGGGACGGGACGGGGACGGGGACGGGGACGGGGACGGGGACGGGGACGGGGACGGGGACGGGGACGGGGACGGGGACGGGACGGGGACGGGGACGGGGACGGGACGGGGACGGGGACGGGGACGGGGACGGGACGGGGACGGGGACGGGGACGGGACGGGGACGGGGACGGGGACGGGGACGGGGACGGGACGGGACGGGGACGGGGACGGGGACGGGGACGGGGACGGGGACGGGGACGGGACGGGGACGGGGACGGGGACGGGGACGGGGACGGGGACGGGACGGGGACGGGGACGGGGACGGGACGGGGACGGGGACGGGGACGGGGACGGGACGGGGACGGGGACGGGGACGGGGACGGGGACGGGACGGGGACGGGGACGGGACGGGGACGGGGACGGGGACGGGGACGGGGACGGGGACGGGGACGGGGACGGGGACGGGGACGGGGACGGGGACGGGGACGGGGACGGGGACGGGACGGGGACGGGACGGGGACGGGACGGGGACGGGGACGGGGACGGGGACGGGGACGGGGACGGGGACGGGGACGGGGACGGGGACGGGGACGGGGACGGGGACGGGGACGGGGACGGGACGGGGACGGGGACGGGGACGGGGACGGGGACGGGGACGGGACGGGGACGGGGACGGGGACGGGGACGGGGACGGGGACGGGACGGGGACGGGGACGGGACGGGGACGGGGACGGGACGGGGACGGGGACGGGACGGGGACGGGGACGGGGACGGGGACGGGACGGGGACGGGGACGGGGACGGGACGGGGACGGGGACGGGACGGGGACGGGGACGGGACGGGGACGGGGACGGGACGGGGACGGGACGGGGACGGGGACGGGGACGGGGACGGGGACGGGGACGGGACGGGGACGGGGACGGGACGGGGACGGGGACGGGGACGGGGACGGGGACGGGGACGGGGACGGGGACGGGGACGGGACGGGGACGGGGACGGGGACGGGGACGGGGACGGGGACGGGGACGGGGACGGGGACGCCAAGACTATAGCAATAGCTCTCTTGCACTAAAGTGCAGGCGAGCTAACAATATACGATGCTTCCTTTATCAGAGTAGATTATACTGTAGCTAATTCCAAATATTTATTTGTTCTATCTGATGCGAGCTAAAAAGTTGCTGTGCACATGGTAGATTGTTGAAATTTACTAGAAAAGCGCTATAGCATGGAAAAATTACACTCAAAAGTACTCAATTACGTTAGCCGCGATATTGTCACTATTGAATTATATTTTTTGTTGCTCAGGCAAAGCGGTTTCACGCATACACAATATCTCTTCGTCAAACAAGTGTAACTACATGTATATGATGGCAACAATTTATCTTCATTTCAAGATAGATTTTGTATATTAAAATGTAGTATATACGGATCGATTGAGGCGCGATCTAGTTTCTTCCAGCGCGCCAATTCTTTCGTTAATCATGTGCATATAATATGGTTTTTAATTACACATCGAAACCAAATAACTGTGCATTAATTGACGAAAGAAAAATACACGGTATCGTTAAGTGATCGATCTCTTATTGCTAATTGAACACTCTTGTCAGCTGTCTCAAGAAATGAAAATAACTTTTACCCAACAGTATGAAGTATATAAAGAATATTTATAAGAATTGAAATGACAGAACAACTGCACTCGATAATAATTATAACCTACCCTACTGTACTGATAGGCACACCAAGCTCATTCCAACCGCCAAACCCCGGTTCTTCTCCACGGATTACAATCTTCGTGTCGCCATCACAGTCGAATTTATCAGATAATGCTGCATGAAAAACAACGGTTAGAGTTTTCTCCTTCGTGACCATAGGAACAGTGGTTTGACTAAATATCAAGAGCAAAATATTAAACATTTATTAATTTATAAGCAATATAAATTATATATATATATATATATAATATATATATATAATAATTATATATATATATATTATATTATATATATATATATATATGTATATATATATATATTCAAAAAAAGGCGCCGTATCGATCAAATTTGATAAAGATCACGAATGTTACATATAGTGGCAACTTACGTGGAATTCTTGGCGTTTTTCTTATTTTTCTTCCCTGTAGTTTGGTTTTGGGGAAGTGGTTGTTTTTGATAAAAGTAGCCGTTTCCCTAAATATGAAATAGGCAAACATATATATCATCAATTTACGAAAAACTAAATCGTCTTGCAAAATAATGCAAATTAATAACTAACACTTTGGGAGTCTTAGAAAAACGCTATAATTTCGCATTTGCTTTCCTGAGCGTAGTTATAAAGCATCGGGCGGACCTAGTACCATAATGAAATTTTCTCATTTGTGCAGTTGTCCAGTTGTATTTTCTGGAGGTTTCTGGACGAAATATGGGTGGACTCTTTTGATACTTTTGCACCTAGTTTGTATATTATTATTATATTTAACCAGGATACCCACATCACCGTATATAGTGTTTTTCAATATTTGTTTACAGTACTGTGAAAGCAACGTGGGAAACTAACATAAGAAATTGACATTTTGCATATGAATTGTTTAAATTTAAGTTTTAAGATTTGTTGCTTTGTGTATTTTTTGCTGGGAATTAATGCCAGTATAAGGCATTATCATTGCATTATATAATCCATTTATACAGTCAGGTGTATAGACATTACGTCAGACATTTATTGTGCTGAGTCATGCGTGTGGCTACTATATTTAAACTGTCCTAATTCGCCAATAGTCATAATTGTCATAATTGTCATAAACTGTCAAAAATTGCTATTCATGAGATTTGAGTCGATTGCTCTTCTTTTTTTATATACCCTGTATAGCGAATGTAATTACTTTGCTGGATAGTCGTCGAGTTCAGGCCTCGTTGCATATTGATCGCGACGAATGCAATTCAAACAATAGATAGCTAATGAGCTTAAAAAGCTTCATTAGCCTCATTATCATCTCATTAACAATTCTTTTCGATGTGACCAAAATGCGCGTTACAGGCCTTTACGAAATATTGATAAATTGCGCAACACTGGGAACAAACATCTCAAATCTTGAATGATATCGGAGTGTTTATGGTTGTTTGTATATAACAAAAGTATCCAAATTAAGTGCTGGGAGGTCGGAAGGAAAAAAAAAAAGGTTTCCGCCATTTTCAAATTTTAGCAACGAGATGATAGAACGGTAAAAAAATTAGTAACGTTTCTTAAGCTTGGAATTTCACGGAATTTATCAAAAAAAAAATCCTCAAACAAACAAACAACCATCCATGTGTTCTTTATGTTGGAAGTAGTTGTAGGGAAATATACAGCAGATTACTTGAAACAAAGCTTAAAGCCACTTCACGCACGCTTTGCTACCAAACTACCATAATGCATTGCGATAGGGAAAGTCGTCCATTCTAGCCCTCACATCGCTAACAAAACGCAATTTGTTATTGCATTGCATGATTACAATATTATCTGGTAAGCGCATTGAAAAAATAAGAAAGAACAATGTTCAAACAAGTTATTCCTAAAACGAACTGCTTTACGAATACAGATTATAAAATAACATGTATATAACGCGTGTTCTGATTGGTTGAAGCCCGTGTTTGGATCAGGCCATCCAAACACGGAAATTTCGCGGGAATTTAAAAACAAATTTATTATGGTTTGTTATTTTATAAAACAATTACTTAATGGTTTCCGTGTTTGGATGAACTGATCCAAATACTTGGGAATGTTGCTCGAGTTAAGAAAAGCTCGCAAAACACTCGCCTTCGGCTCGTCTTTCGCGCGCTTTTCTTAACTCTCGGAACATTCCCGCGTGTTTGGATCAGGCCATCCAAATACGGAAACCATTAAGTAATTGTATAATACTCAATAACTAGAAATACATGCATGAAAAATCCCCTCGCCTATTTGAAGCAATTAAGAGTGATTTCCAACACTGAAGTGTTATTGTACTCGTATCTATTGAACGATAGGCTTCCCAGTCATATAATTGAAGTCCTTCAAGAGTTGTCATACATTTGTTGACAAATCTACATATCAAACTTACCAAATGCGTGCTTTAAAAAAAAACAAAAGCTGCCATTAACCCGTTAAAAAAAAGACTTCAAAATCGTTGATTTTTTGCCATGCATTTAAATCACAGTTTCTTTCTCCGAAAGGATCTTTTACATTTCCTTTCAATCAATTTCAGGAGTCAATTTTTTGAAAGTTGATCCGAAATGAAAACTTATAAAAAGGCAAAATGTATACGTGATGCTGACTAAACGCGAGCAAACGGTTAAAGAATTATTTACAGCAATTAGAATAAAACAATGTATTGCAAAAATTACGTAACTGCGGACTAAATTTATATCTCGAAATGATTTTTGTCGCTTTTTCGTGTTTTTATGTATTCCTTACTTTGCGATTTAAAAATTGAAACAAACGTCTTCTTAAAATGATACCTCAACAGCAGGTTTTGCTGATTCCTTTGCCCTTGATAAAGGATCTTGAAATTCCTTCTGAGACATATTCAAAAGAGTCTTTTTCTTTTTAGGATCTTCTTCCTGTTTTAAAAAAATTAAAACAGACATATCAAGTTTTACATTAACTAATACGTTAACACCTTTACTATAGTAAGAGTGTTGTGATCAACACAGTTGTATACACAATTATATACAATTTGTGAAGGTTGAAAGTACTTCTATTTTTATATATTTGAATGGTCACAAACAGATTATGAATACATCATCGCTTAAATGTTCTTGTTTTTGGAGAAAACTTGAAAATGAGAGTTAAATATACTATGGTTTTAGGTTACGTCCTAAAACACTAAAACACCACGTCGACAAAACGCTTCGACGAAAATTACACGTTGTTAGACGAATTCCAACTATAATTCGAGCATTTTTTCATAATTTGGAACGGAATTCGATTAAAAATGTTACACAAAGTAAAGCCCACGGGCTGACCACTTAAAGCAGCAGTGCCACCCGTTGCGCATCGGTTCTGCAAAACATTCTATCTTCGGAATCTGTTGGACACAATCGTAACTTGGGATTAATTTTTATGAAGCGGAGCTATGGAGGTGTCATCAAGTGAGGTAAACATATTTACGCTCATGTAACAGAAAAGCCTAAACAATTGCTTTAACTCTACACAGGTTAACCTTTACAGTTGCAAGAGTTCATGTGCCACAAGCTGCTGCAAGCGTGCATGAACGCGCAAGAATAGGGTATGTTAGTAAAACAAATATGCCTATTAATCTTTCATTTGTTGGTAGTATATTCAACATGAGATATAGTTGACCTCCCCCGCAGGCCCTTTTCGGGCAAATATGGCGGGCAGTGATAATTTGCGGGTAGAAATTTAGAAACAAAAGCGAGAGACGAAGGGCCTGCCATATAACATGTCGAAAATCGGGAATGTGTCGAAAATCGAGAATCCAAGAAAATCTCGTTGAAATTTCGTCCATCCTTAGTTCAGGGCAATTTCTCACGCAAGCTGGGTTAATTTTGGACTTGCTGACAAAAAATATTATGGGAATACGGCAAACAAAAAAAAGGAATCGATATACGGCCTACGTAATATTTAGATGAGAATATAGAAAATACAAAGAAATATTATTTAGATTTAAAGTATGCCAAGATCTACCAGTCAACCACATCCAAATGACATATTTTATTTTTCGATTTGTTTCGAATTACATTCGGCAGAAACTTGATCCTCTGAAACATGAAACGGTATTTTTGGGCGTTGTGGCCGTATAGTTCGACAGCAAGCACCGATAAATCTGCGATAAGCATTGTCTATAGCGATAGCGATGTGAATATTCTCAATGTATCGTTTTCTGAAAGATGTATGTGGAGATGTATAGATTGATATTTATGTATAGAATGTATAGATTTCTGCAATAATCTCTCTAAAGTCAAAAGACAAAAAAGAACAAGGGAACAATAAGACGCTATAGTACTTTCTATTTATGTAGTAAAAATTATAGCTATTTACATTGTGAATGTTCTTTATGATAAAATGATAATGTTTATCTTTCAAATGGTGCCTTGATTTGGACGTACCACATGTTTGGCAATTGGCTTGTTGTCATTTAAAACAATCAGTCTTTTCTGTATGGTGTTTTACCCACCAACAACAATATTTGTTAATTCATTTACGACACAACAATTAGCTCAGGCCATATGTCTTTTTCTATTTCTTTATACTTTCAAAACAAAAGATATTTTCCTGTTAATAGAACCATATACGAAGACCAATTGAGTTAATAGAACCATATACCAAGACCAATTAGTCCTGTAGTAGGTTTAAATGTAGGGCTATTTGATTTCATTGGCAGAGGGCAAGCTCTTGCATTTTGCAGTGGGGCATAGGGTTGTTATGTCCAACAAATCTGTGGACAATAGGGTCACAATTAACAGACCGGGGAGGTGCATGTTGGTATCACCTAAACATTGGTTTGGCGTTAAAACATGTCATCATTAAAACCAAAGACACGAGTCACAAGACATAGTGGAGTTGGGGAGTTCTGAAAAGATGCCACCATGGTTGGCACTGAGTGAACATTTTGTTTTTGATTTGGATTAGAAAAATCTTATTATCTTTTATAGTTACATAATGTTTGAGCAGGGCTAATGCCAATAATTTTGTTATCTTTGCTTTTCTTGTCGATTATATTAACTTCGATGTATGCCATCTTGAAAACGTTAGTAAGCAGGCACCCTCGCTTGCAACCAGCATTTTCCGAAATTGCCCGAAATGCTCCCTAGCGCCTGCGGAGGAGGTAGACATATAGTGATATGTTGCGTGAGCAAAGGAGCGCAGCGAGACAGATCTCCACGCTGTCCAAACACGAGGCAGCCAGTTTTCGCGGCCTAACACAAAGCGAAACAGTAAGTTTAGAAACTGAAGAACTGCAAAGAGGGGAAGAAATTAATGATGTAAAGATTTTTAAATTTCTATTAAATAATTTAAACACTAATATGGCAATTATTACAATGACATGTTTATGATGTTTTCATTGTTTTGCAGTTAGAATAATAAAGCTTGTCTTTCACACATTTGATACACAACAATGCCCTTCTTGTTTTTATATAATTGGTGCTTCGTTAAATGTTATGCCTATTATTTGAAATGCATTCACACTGTCGAATTCACAGGCATTTAACCATAAGCTTGATGAGGATATGGTTAGAAAACTGGCAATTAGAAGTCTGAGAAGGGGAATAGGGAGCATGGATTACACCCATACCCTCCTTATGGCAGAGGATGACCTTGATTTTCGTGCAGGTGATTTGTTTCAGCAGGAGTCTGGGCCAATTGGGGAACAACAAGAAAGTCTTACTAAAGTGAAGGAGGTTCTGGCGAGGAAAGGCACCCTAGTCAGCCACAAGGTACTAGCTCAACGGTGGAAGGTGAAGTTCCTCCTTGCTGTGTATGTTTTAATTGTAGGCCTATAGCCTCAAGATGTTAAGAACAAGTGCTGCAATTTAAAAACACACATAACCTCATCATCATGGTTCTCAAAGATATGTTTGGATCCCGGCGTCCTTGAACTATGCATTCGGAATAGAAGCGACATTAGATATGACCGCTAAGACAACAGCACAAGGGTCTTTCGTAAAGCTGCTTATAGACAGTCCATTTTGGCCTGCCATGAATATCTTGGTAAAGGGAATCGGCGAGTTTTCCCCTCATGTGTAGTACTAAAGATAGGGCAGCGTTACCCATCTGTGAGTGGAGTGTACGTTGGATACAGAGAACGATGATACAATAAACAAAAATATTTCGAAAGTTCACCCTTATTTCATTTGTTTTTGTATATACAGTTTGACAAATAATTTATACTTTTAGCAATTGGAATATTGAGATGGTAATTCCTATCTATTGCTGCCAATTGCTTCCGGGCTTTATACACTCTATAACTAATGTATAGAAACTAAAAATTATGCCCTGTTTAAGCATACACACAATACATTTACTGTTACGATGGAAAATGATTATTGCCTTTTAAGCCTTTTATTCAAACATATTATTCAAATAAACAGCTGGGCATTTTGTTGTCACTGTCTAAAAATTGCGGGCGCATTTCTTCAAGAAGAATTTTAATTCTTCGAACGCCAAAAACATGTATTTTGAGGAGATTTTTCTCCTTTTTTACTGGTTTGTTCATGGAAATAAAAGGGTGTATTCAAAGATTACGTTCCCGTGCTTGCATACAAGGGTATAACGACATTCTCGCGTAAATATTTGCGAAGGTAAATATTCGCGTAAATATATTGTCAAAGTCTCAGGACCAGGCTACAGCAGTATGCAAACAACGAATTAACCCTATTTTACTCTTGACAGAAGCTGACATATTGTTGTTTCCACAGGTGTGTTCATTAATCTATTTGTCCCTTCTCACGCGAAATAGTAAGTACCTCAACATGCATTTTTCTATAGAAATAACACCTTTTCCTCTAGGTCTAAAGGTACTAAAGATCATGTCATAAACGGTTCTAAAGATTCCCCATTATTGTATTTTGATGCAAGCAATGTTATACTAAATTTTTGCTCAAATAATTTTATTATACTCTAGTTAAATGATCAGAAATAGGAAGTAACATATCCACAGGCTAATTTATATGTTTGTTTACAGACAAAAATAAGTATTGTGCGCATTTTTCTCAGCATGCCCACTAATTTTTTTATGAAGTTTGAACAATATGGATAGTTTTAAGCCATGTTTCGGAGAGAGGCACTGGTAAAAATTTTAAAATATTTTTAAATATGTGCCATAGCATGACATAATTTCACAAAGCAAGCATGCCCATATTAGAGTTTGCAGTTAGATTCTTAAAACTTACCAAATCAATAGGACTTTTCATAATTCATAACAACCAATACTTGGACATATTAAAATCACTTTTGCAGCAATTTTTACATCATAACAAACTCATACAGAAGGAAATTTGTAAGTATGTTACAACATGGCATTTTCAGAGCATAAGTGGTTTGTGAAATTACAACATCTAGAGCATTTTTCCCATGAGTGGCTAATGTTTCAATAACACAAAACATGATTTAACTTTCATAAAATATACTTTATAACTGAAGGCAAAGGTCAGTTTTCACGAAATCGAAAGAGGAAAAGGTGTTATTTCTATAGAAAAATGCATGTTAAGGTACTTATTATTTCGCGTGAGAAGGGACAAATAGATTAATGAACACACATGTGGAAACAACAATATGTCAGCTTCTGTCAAGAGTAAAATAGGGTTAATTCGTTGTTTGCATACTGCTGTAACCTGGTCCTGAAACTTTGACAATGAGTGAAATACTTTAACTTGTCGCCCATTTGTAAATAAAAATCCTTCGCAAATATTTACGCGAGAATGCCGTTATACCCTTGTATGCAAGCACGGGAACGTAATCTTTGAATACACCCTTTTATTTCCATGAACAAACCAGTAAAAAAGGAGGAAAAGCTCCTCAAAATACATGTTTTTGGCGTTCGAAGAATTAAAATTCTTCTTGAAGAAATGCGCCCGCAATTTTTAGACGACAGCGACAACAAAATGCCCAGCTGTTATTCAAATATACAAAACAAAAAACGATATCGATGAGCGAGCGGAATGCAAAAAGGTACAGCTCCCACTGATCTCAAGTTTTTTACTCGAGTTTTTCCCGCGCCTAGCGTGGAAAACTTTACCCTACAAAACATCCCCCTTCCCCACTGCTGACTAATTGCAGTGGGAGTTAACTAGAATATCAATGTCAGTTTATAAGGTTCAGAGTTCTTCAAAGTAATCTTGAAAATGCCCTTTTTCGGCCAGAATTTCACCTCGACCCTCCGTGCATGGCGCCTGTATTAGACGCCATATTGAAATTCGAAACATGAAAAAGTTCACCCACCCAACCTTTTCAAGTTAACTCACGCGCAGAACCGATGCGCAGTGGGTGGCACTGCTGCTTTAAATGAAGGCAAAAATCAATCTAATTTGGAATTCTGCTGGTTGGACGGCCGCGTCGGCCAAATAGAGGAGGCCGTTTAACAGAGCTTTAGGGCTCTTAGAGAATATTGCTTGTAGTAGTTATATTACAAAAATTTCGGCACTTTGATATGTGACCGTTAAATAGTGAGTGGCCATTTAATGGAGGGCCGCAAAAAGAGGTCAGACCGCAGCATTTGTTTGCCTAAGGTTTGGTGAATACCCCTAAATAAAAACCTTGACTTCTTGGTTTTTATTCAGCGATATTCACCTCACATTCGGCGAATAATAATTGATTATTAACCGAGCGTGAGGTCTGTACTGTAAAAAGCCTCGGTCTGATATTTCACAGTACAGATAGAATAAGCGAGGTCAATAATCTGTTTATTATATGGCTTAATTGTTAATAGTGAAAGATTTGTATATGCATTTCATTTAGGACTGGTAATCTGAACTGCTTTAGGGCAACTTCACCATAGGCATAGCGAAAACATCCGAAACTGACCACACCAAAGAAAAGACATTCTCGCTATGGTGCTATCTGCTAAATCAAAAAAAGCTTTGACTATTCTGAGGTTCTTATGTGGTTCCAACATGGTCATTTCACGGACATGCGTCAATATGTGGCTCGCAACTTCGAATAAACAGCAGTGGTCTTACGCTACCTTTTTCTCCAAGTCTTTTTTTATAGAAACATAATTCCGCGCTTTTAAACTGTCGACTTACAGCTCACTAATTACAGTTGTAACTAATTACAAATTACAAATTGCGTTATCTGTTGCGTCCAGTTTTTTTTATAAAACATACCTGAACCCTTTCGTCTTGTCCTGGATTTAGTAATATGTCTTGTGCCCCGGTAGAAGTCCCATTACCTTTTTCATTTTTGTTTTTCTGGCTAATTTGACTTCCCTGAAATTTATCTTCGTTGCCCTTTTCTTTTAAACTCTTTCCACTTCCGGAAGTTTTCCCCTCGGGTTTTTTGTCTCCAGTCTTATCGCTGTCGTCAGCGTTTTCAGACTCGTCACCTTTTTCATTTTTGTGTCTCTGGCTAATTTGATTATCTTCGTTGCCCTTTTCTTTTGAACTCTTTTCATTTTCTGAAGTTTTCACTCTGGGTTTTTTGTCTCCAGTCTTCTCACTGCCCTCGTCCATTTCTTTGCCAACATTCTTCTCTTTCGATTGTTTGTCATGTTCCTGTGTACGTTGCTCAACGTATTTTATTTCGGTCAAATTTTCTTCAGTAGCAGAAGATTTAATTGAGTTTCCTGTCACTATCTCTGGTAGTACTGCACGTTTAGGATCTGTATCACCACTTACTTCAACTTCTACATGTATACATTTATTGTCAATAGTCGAGATTCTTGAAGAGGCAGGTGACTGTTGCTTTCTATCCCTCTGAATCCCTTGTCCAACTATCTGTTGAGGGTTTGTTTCACCAGAGGAGGCAGAAGACCGTTGTATGCTTTTTGTCTGTATCCCTGGCTCAAATGTCTTCTCAGAGTGCGTCTTATCACCTTCATTACCCTCTACATCAATATCATGATCGTGAACGCTTAAATTCTCTGGAAAAGTAGACAACTGCTGTTCGCCTTCTTTCTGCCTCACTGGAGCAATGAACTGCTTAGGGTCGGTTTTATCACGTACATCAACATTTGCATTAGAAGCTTCATTGCCAACAGCCATAATAGCTGGCGATTCAGACGACAGTGCCATGCTATCTGTTTGTATCTCTTGTGCAACAGCAAACTTAGAAACAGTTTTATCATTTCTTTCGGTGCTTTTGCTTTCTGCTACATTAAAGATTTGATGAGCAGTGAAATTATTCTGAGAAGGTGACAGTTGCACACTTTTTGTCGGCATTCCTGGTAAAGCTGTACGTTCAGGATTTGTTGTACCAGTTGCATTCCTACCACTAACCGTGTCAGCAACTAAGGACTTTTGCACATCTTCTACCAGTGTTTCTGCATGGAGGGTCTCCACGAATTGTTTAACTTCCTGATTTTCACTAGCGACCACAATCGCATGATCTACACTTTCCTCAGAAGTACTGCGAACATTATGGGTGTCTGAAAGATCCTGCTCAACACCACTTGCAATTGGGATCGTTCCACTTTGAGCACCATTATTTTTACACGATGTAAACTGTTGGGATCCTTGTTCCACAACAATTTCGGCCAAAACAATTGGTTGTTTTACTTCAATAACATCACTTAACACTACAGCCACACGGGTTAATGTCAATTCTGAATCACCACACACTGCAACATGGTCGTCAGACGAAATGGCATCTTATAAAGTAAAAATTGTTATTAGTTAGACAGCATAAATCGTCAATTAGTGAGGGCCTTAATTGCTAACTTGTCGCCCTAGCAACATCTAGCGCTCCAAACCTCAAGATTTGCCGTCGGCAAACAATTCGTCCTGCCTCAAATAATGTCAGAATCATTCTGTTTTCCTTCTGTTCTGCTCACACAGCTTTTTGCTAGGCAAGCCTTTATCAATAGCCTTCATGTTCACTGTATGTATAGGATTGCGCGGTATGCTTGAAAGTAGCGATGCAGAAGTGGAAGAACGTCGAGAATCTCTGTTAGGTGGTTTTGGTTGTAAAAGCCTTCTCGACGCAGATGAGCACTTTTAAAAACTAATACTGATCGGGTTTTCCTACATTTGTAATAAAAATTTTCAAAACTGAGCGAAAAAAATTTCCTTTGTCATATGATAAAGATTTCTGAGGATCTTCAGCGGCATGTGTTTTGATAACAGGGAGATTTAACACGAGGAGGTTAACGTCAAAGAGGACATGAAAATGGCGTAATGTGTCTATTTGGACATGCCGCGCCATTTATTCGTCATTTTCAGGTCGTTGTAGCAAATACTGTATAATATGTGTCTATGTATTGGGACCCATGGCTACTAAATGATACTGTACAACTAATGACTTAGAACAGTTAACTGGGGATTTTTTCGATTTTCGCTTTTCACTGATGTGAATGAGTGAATTAATGCAATAAATTGACCTTGTTATATGTTCATCACAGCTACGCCCTGCCCCTATCCCTAACAAAAATTAAGGCATCATTGTATTTGGACACATGTTCAATGGTAAATAGATCAACACAAATGGACACATATAAATGTATTTTGATACAAATCCTTACCTTCCTTACTATCAAGAGTTGAAATAATTTCTTCTATTGATTTCCCACACCCAAAACAGAATTTATGTTCTTTTGGTTTAAGCTTTGTATCACAATTAGGGCAAAAAACATCTAAAACTATAAGCAGAAAAAAACTATTGAATTACAAAACTTAAGAAAGGCCATTTCTATCTAAATTATTTACATATGTCTAGCTTTACATATTCAAGTTTCGCGCTGTTCTTTATAACTCTGTATACGTTGAGAGCGTCTGAATCAAATTTTATTAATAAGGAAATAATTACAGTCTGTATTTAAATAATACTATCCGCTAATAGCAAAGCTAATCGGGGCGGATAGTGAAACGAAATTAGGTAAGATGTGCTCAGTGTTTAAATAAGAAATTAGAGTATTCCTTATCTACTTTACAAAGTGGCCCAATATACTGACAGCATAAAAATATCATTGTTATAAGGAAGCATTAATTTCCTGTTTATTTCCCTGAAAACACTGTTTTCAAAGCTTACTCATATATGTGGGTACATCAACATAGTCATCCTCAATCTCAAACATAGTTAAAAGACTTTTCTGAATTTTCAAATTGAAATTTTTTCTCCCCATCTCTCGAACATCAGTGGGAATACTATTCCAAATTTTTACCCCTGATTTTACAAAGGATGTGGTTGTTATAGTTAGTTTTGAGTATTCAATATAAAGATTATTGGATACACAAGATCTAGTGTTATAAGTATGGACTTCTTTTGATTGGATAAAACAATCAGAGATTGAAGTTGGACAAGAACTATTTGTAACATCGTACATTAGATTACAAATAGTTTTAAAGTAAAGCATATTTAAAGGAAGTATATTGGAGTGAATAAAAAGTGGAATAGCATGTTCCTTGTTTGTTTTAAAATTCATTAGACATAAAGCTCGTTTTTGGAGAATAAGTATCTTGTTCAAATATTTTTTTGGCGCTTGACCCCAAACAGCTATACCATATGTTATATAAGGTAAAATTAAACATCGATAAATGTTTTGTAAAGTAGACAGGGTGGTACAAAATATCTAAGCCTTGTAATTATGCCAATTGTTTTACTTATTTTAGATGCAATATTATCAACATGATATCTCCATGTGAGATTACTATCTAATACGACACCTAAATATTTTATAAATTCTTTACATTCAATGTTAGTTAATATATTGGAATCATTGTCAAACATTTTTAATTGAACTTGATAATCGAGCTTTTTTTGGTATGGATGAAAGATAACATGATTGGATTTCTTTAAATTAAGAGTTAACTTATTTGTGTTTAGCCATTCACAAACTTGTATCAATTCTCTGTTGATAATCGTTTCTAGAGATTTTAATTTTTTATTGGAATATACTAAGTTCGTATCATCAGCAAACAAGTAAAATTTGAATACCTCAGATGATTTGTGAATATCATTTATATAAATTAAGAAGAGTAAAGGCCCAAGAACTGAACCTTGTGGAACACCCAAGTTAACTGTATGTTTTGATGATATGTTACCACCAATTTGGGTTGTTTGTATTCTATCAGTTAAGTAAGATCTGAACCAGTTGTTGATCACTCCACGGATGCCATAATGATGTAATTTATGTAGAAGTATGGAATGATCAACAGTATCAAAGGCCTTTTTTAGGTCAATAAATATTCCACATGAAAATAGTTCCTTGTCCATATTATTGTGAATATTATTTATAATATCAATAATGGCATGCTGTGTTGAGTGTTTAGCTCTGAAACCATATTGTTTATCATAGAAAATTTTATGTTTATCGAAAAACGTGTCCTGAGACGTTTATACATTAATTTTTCAAAAATTAGATTAAAATTTGAGAGCAGTGAGATTGGCCTATAGTTCCCCGGATCAGTTTCATCAATGGTTTGAATGGTTGTTTTAAAGTTGATCTCATATGAGTGGTAGTTGAGGGATGCGTTGTCATGGTTGACTGCATTTCGTTGTCAGGGATGGTCGCTGTGGAATGATTAGATTGTTGTGTATCAGATGCGGGTGGATTTAAGTTATTATTAGTTATATTATTGTGATTATTGACAGAGTCCTTACGTTTTGTCTTAAGTTGCAGATAGACTGCAGGAATGTCGATATGTCTGTTCATAGTATTGTCGTCTGTACTAAACCAAGCTTCTTTGAATTCACTTTCTACAGAATTATCTTTTCAAAACTACTACAGACAAATTTCAGGCACACCTACCGGATCTCCTCTCTCTACCTTCTTCAATAACGAAAACATAAAATCATGACACGTTGACGTGTCGTGACATAACATAAAATCATGACAGATGTAATAATGCTCACCAGACATGAGAGTTATACATGTGTTTATTGATTACTCTATGTTATATATATATACACTATTAATTATGCATGCATAGGAGGCGTGGATACCACATCCCTCCTTCAACTAATTCTAGATCCTAAATGTGTGTCCTAATGTTCTTTGGATTAGTTCGTTATCTATAGTTATTATCCTATAATTTATTTAATAAGTTCCAGTCCACTTCGATTATTCAGATCTTCTAATTATACTAAAGTTAATACGTTACATAGTCCTCGAGGTAAGCCGGTTTCCGTTTCGTCCTTCTTGACCGTTGTCGTTGTTGTTGTTCTTCTCTCACTTCTATTTCTGCCGTTCCTTCTTGATTCGCTCCTGGATGGTTCACTTCTGGTTGATTCACTTCTGGTTGGTTCACTTCTGCTGTCTCTTTATCTTCTAACGGATTGACTTGTACTTGTACTTGTCCTTCCTTAGGCCTTTCTTGACCATTCATATTACATAAAGGGAATGAACCATGCACTTTCTGTTCTGGAATTACCAGCAAACTGTCTTCTTCTGAGGCATCACCTTCGTCAGCAGAGCCAATAACTGAGTTCACCAACTTGAATCGACTTGCGTCGCGGCAGATTGTTCGTCCATCCGTAACTCGCCTTGCCGTTATCTGAGAGCCTCGAATTTCACTTACGACATAGAATAGCGGTTCATATGGTGTACTCCATTTGTTCTTCCTTAGCTGTTCCACTAACACATAGTCACCGAGCAGCAACGTCTTTGCCTTTTTCCCTTCTCTGTTTTTTTTCATCTTTAGTTTGTAAAGTGCGTCTTTCTGATTGATCTTGTTGTCCTCATCAATATTATTTCTCCTGGGTTGTATATAATCAAGTTTTGTCCGTATATTCACTCCTCTCATTGCTGCATACGGCGTAACTCCAGTTGCTGGGTGGGGTGTCGATCTGTATGCTGTCAGCATGTCTTGGATGGCGTTATGTCTTTCAAAACGGTTCCTACTTTGAAGATTTGCTATTCGCTCAGTCTTGTTTAATGTTTGCATGAAGCGTTCCGCTTCTCCGTTAGCTCGAGGGTGCGCTGGTGTTATGGTGTGGTGTTGGAATCGTTCTTCTTTCGCGAATTCTTTGAATTCCTTTGAGTTGAATGGTGGTCCATTATCAGATTCTATTCTCCTCGGTGTACCATACGTGGCAAAGATGTGCTTCATTCTTTCTTTGTTTGCCTGAAAATTCGTTGATGATACTGCTTCTACAACAGGATATCTAGTCCTTTTGTCAATCATGACAAGATTATAATGCCCGTCTGGATACGGTGTTCCATGGTTGATTTGGAATACTCGTTACCTTAATTGGTTCTTCGCGGTTCTCTTTTGTAGCCACCTTGCATTCACAACATTGGTCGATTGCATTGTCAATCATACTGTTCATACATGGAAACCAATATTTCTCTCTCAGCATCTGCTTCGTCTTCGTTCTTCCCAAATGTCCTAGCTTGTGACCGAGCTTGACAATCTTCCTTTGGAGTGTCTCTGGCAAAACAATGCGTTGCTCTCGAAATATCATCCCTTCGTCGACACATAACTCTTGTTTGACATGATAGAACGGTTCAATATCTTTATCTCGTCTGTACTTCTCCCAATCACCTTTTGTAATTCGTTTGGCAATCTTTTGCATCTTCGGATCTTTTTTCGTTTCTTCTTGTATTCGTTCGATCACTGCGGCATGATCACTGTCAACAGTCCATCTGACGATCTTCTCTGTGTGGTCGTTCCCAGTCTCAGGTAGAGGATGTCTGGAAAGGTAATCCAAGGGGTCTGCTTCGTTCTTCCCCGGTTCATAAATTAGCTCGTAATCAACATCTTGCATCTGCATGACCCACTTCTCTATTCTTGGAGGCATTTTTGCTTTCACTTTGTTGAACAAAGGTAACAAGGGTTTGTGAGCTGTTACAATTTGGAATTTCGGTGCTCCGAAAAGGTACGATCTTAATCTTTCCTTTGCCCATTTGATGGCCAATGCGTCTTTCTCTGTTTGGCTGTATCTTTTCTCCGTTTCTGTCATGGATCTACTAATGAAGTGTACGGGTTTCATGCCTTCATTCGTTTTCTGGAGTAGCGGTGCAGCCAATCCCTCATTGAAACTTGCTTCAGTTCGTAAGATGGTCTGTTTCTTGGGGTCAAAATAGGCCATAGTCTTGCTTTCTGAGATGCTGTGCTTTAATTTCATGAACGCGTTCTCTTCTTCTTTTCCCCATTGAAATTTTATTTCTTTCCTTGTCAGCCGATATAATGGCGCTGCCATGGTTGCGTAATTGTCGATGAAGTTGTCCAGATATCCGGTCATGCCAAGAAAACTGCGGACCTCTTCCTTGCTCTTAGGTATTCCACATTCTTTGATCGCCTTGACTTTCTCTGGTGATGGCTTCAATCCATTTCTGGTAAAGGTGTATCCAAAGAATTCAATTTCCTCTTGTTCAAACTTGCATTTCTCTTTATTGAAGGTAATGCCGTAGTCTTTTGCTCGTTGAAGGACAGTTCTTAAACTTTTCCTATGTCCTTCTTCGTCTTTCCCTTCAAGTAGGATATCATCCCTCTGATTAAGACAATGCGGTATATCTCCAAATACTCGAAACATCACTTCATCAAATACGTCTTGAGAGGATTTCGCACCAAATACCAGTCTTCTAGGTCGATAATTCCCCCACGGTGTGCTAAACGTTGCCAACCTCCTCGTCTCGGGGTCGAGTGTTAGCTGATGATACCCTTGTCGTAGGTCTAGCTTTGAAAATACTCTGCAGTCATGTAAGTGGTATTCAAAATCTTCGACTCTGGGTGATTGAACACATCGACTACGCTTCATTGATTTATTCGGTATTCTCATATCTATGCTTGCCCGAATCATCTGGGATTCCAGCTTCTCTTTGTCGATCCCTGTAAACTTGGATTTCGGTTGGACAACCAGCGGTGAACACCACGTGATAGGTTCTCCATCAGGAACTTTCTCAAATATTTCCTCCTCAGTTCCTTGTTCTAACCATTCTTTGAGCGGTTTTAGCAAATGGTATGCTACAGGTCGAGGTTTCTGTGCTACAGGTATCGCTTCCGGGTCCATTTCAAGTCTGACTTGCATTTCATTCCCAGTGTGTCCTTATCTCGAATGCATCCAATTCCCTCGAATACTTCGTCATACTCATCCAGGAGTACTTCCAACCCATCTTTAGCTTTAACTGATTTTATCTTTAATTCGTTGGTTTCTTTTAGTGTTCCATCTGGCTCTATTTTGAGCATTCCAAGCTCGATAAGCGTTGTCTTGCATAACAACGGGGTTGAGTTCATTTTTCCTTCGATTACTAGAAACTTGCTTGTCGTACCCCGATTCTTATTCCGTAATACAGTTCCAAATTCGCCTTTTACTGTTAAGGTGGATTGTAGCGTTTTCAGGGTATCCCTACTACTTCGCAACTCGCTGATCTCTTTCGACCTGTGGCAAAGGGCCTTGAATTGGTATTCGTCCATTATATTTGCACTTGCACCACTGTCCGGTTCCACATGTGCATCAATATCTCCTATTCTGATCAGTACTGTCTCTTGATTCCCTCCTGACCGTACTCTCTTTGCATGGTGCTGGACGTGTCTAGCTGTTTGGTATATGAAGCCTGCGTCAGAGTCACTGCTTCAATCATTATCAGACGTTGTTTTCTTGATGCTTTTGGTTTCTCGGTTGTTTTGCTCTCTCCTAAGTCCCAATTTATCAACATATCGATGATTGCCTTTCTTTGTCTCTTCCTGCCGACTCTTTCCTCCTTTGCAAAATATCGCGAAGCGATTATACCTACCACACTTCAAGCATTGTTTACCAAAAGCAGGGCAGTTCTGACCTGGTTTGTGGGCATCTGTCTTTCCACAGTAATCACACTTCTTCCCCCTTTTCTTTACTCCAGTCCTCTGCTCATACTGTTTCCCCTGTTCATCTCGCTCTTTTGGATATTTCCCATCGTTTCTTCTGTACTTCCATTTACCTCGGTTTGCTCCCCGATCTACTCTAGCTACTTTATGCTCATCCCTCATATCTTTAACTTGTTGGCCAATGTCCTCGCGCTGGCTTGCTTCTTCGATGAATTGTTCCAGATCCCATCGTTTTTGAATACATTTCTTAATGAGATCATTGTCCTTTATGGTCTGAATCAAGTGTTCTAAAATTCTATCATTGACTTGGTCGCCAAATTCACAATCTCTAGCTTTCTCACGCATCCTAGCATCATATGCAACGATGCTTTCTTGCGAATCTATCCGTTGCTTGCTGAACGTATATCTCGCATGATGTTTATTTTTCTTCGGCAGGAAATATGTGTTTAATTTCCTTTTTAACTTCTTATAATCGTTATCTTCTAAGATACCTGGTGGGTCTGGTAAGTTACGTGCCAATTTCTTTAACTCTTGTCCACCATATATTTTAAGAGCCCTGACTTGATCTTGTACATCTTTAATCTCAAAGTATGTTACTTCGTCCTCAAAGTCTTCGATCCACTCCTCCCAAGCCCTTCCGACTTTTAAATGGTCATCGGGGATCTTGAATGGTTCTATCTTTAATGTCTTGCTTGTCGTTAATACTCTGATTTCGTTTCCTTCAGCCGCTTCGGCCATGGTGTGATTTAAAGTTCAAAGTCCGACACGCCTAAGTGATTTTTTTTTCTCTTTTGTTTATCGCAAATCTCGCTGTATTTCTTCTTAAAATCGTCAATACGATGTATTCCCTTCTAAAATCTTCGCTGCTATGTACTCTATCTTAGTCCATTTTAATCCGATCAATTCTTGCTGACTTGCTCGTCTCTCAGTCAATCTCGCTGTACTGCGGTGGCGTGATGTCAACAGTTCGAAATATGGCTTGCTTAGCTTCGCTTTGGTCGCCGAATTCTCTCCAATCTCTGCTATATTTCCACTAATGTCTTCACTACCGTGTGCTCTAGCATAGTTTCTTCGATCTAATTACATTTTAGTTCGTTTCTTCCCCATTTTTCATCCTCGTCGCCAATATAATAATGCTCACCAGACATGAGAGTTATACATGTGTTTATTGATTACTCTATGTTATATATATATATATACACTATTAATTATGCATGCATAGGAGGCGTGGATACCACAACAGATACGTTGACGATGTCTTCGCAACGGCAAAGAAAGACAAGACTCACGATATTTTATACGAAATTAACCAAACGATTGAAAACATAAAATTTACCAAAGAAGAACATAACAACCAACTTGCTTTTCTTGACGTTTTATTAACACGAACTAATGACGGAACAATAAACACACGAGTTTACCGTAAGAAAACGCACATTGATCAAATCTTAAATTTTAACAGTAACCACCCAACTCAGCACAAAATAAGCTGCATTAGGACGTTATTTAACCGAATAGACACACACTGTAACACAAATGAAGCGAAAAAAGCGGAACGCAAATACTTGTACTTAACTTTGGAAAAGAATAACTACCCGAAAAATTTCATTAACAAAGTACTAACGAAACTGAGCAACAAACAAATGAAATTAATGAATCACAAAGAGAACCTGAAGTATCAAATAAAACAATTACCTTACCATACATTCAGAGCACATCTGAAATGACTGCCAGACTACTTCGTCCTTTTAAGACGTAACACATAAACCAGCACACAAACTTAGGTCATATTTTACAAAACACAAGGACAAAACTACAACCACCGAGACAAGAAATGCCATCTACCTGATTCCTTGCAAAGACTGTCCACAACGATACATAGGTCAAACCTCGAAGAAAATCGAAACCCGAATAACTGAACACAAGAACGCTATAAAACGACACGACCTTAAATCTCTACCGCAGTACACACATACGACAACTTTCACACCTTTGCCTGGACAAAAACTGAACTACTGGGACGAGCACAAACAAAACACGCACGTGAATTCAAAGAAGCTTGGTTTAGTAGAGACGACAATACTATTAACAGACATATCGACATTCCAGCAGTCTATCTGCAATTTAAGACAAAACGTAAGGACTCTATAGATAGACGCTCGAAGTCTATCTAATTAGAATTGCATATGATCACATTTGCATGGGATTTCAATCATATTACGCAACATATGCAATTCTGCAAATCATATGTAATAGCATATACATATACATACACACATACAAAACATACATACATAAAAAAAACGCAACCACTTAAATATGCAAGACATTAATACAAGTCTAAAGCGCAATAGATAAGCACCTCTGGGAATTGAAAATGGCTCTTAATCCTTCATTTAAAATGCTAAAAGTCATTTTAGCTGAACTATGGTGCATACCCGAACAATATAAATCTTCTTGCATATTTAAGTGGTTGCGTTTTTTTTTGAGACACCCTGTATAATTAGATTCTAATTACATATGCCAAACAAGAACTCTTTTCAATGTTCACACCCATATAAAATGCATACTTTAAATGTCAGGACATTGAGTATATATTGCTATTAGAATTCTTAAAAGTATCGATACCAAGGAAATGGAAAGTTAATATTCTGGACAAGTACAAATTAATACCCTTTAGGCTTGTGGAAATTTTATAAAATAAATCATGTGCTGAGCCATCCTTTGATCAGTTTGATGGATAACTTGCTTGCCAATATCTCAGTACAATTAATTTTCCAAGACCAAGAACTTGGTAAGTTGAGTTTATGGATTTACGTTTTTAAATTTTTATTCATGTCAATGTAACTAATTCTGATGCAGTATTAAGAAGCGAGTTAACAATTAAAATTTGGTTTTTTATAATGAGAATTTGAGCAGGCAAGACAATGGATGATTATATAGTCCATTAAAAAATGTTTAAATCTAATTGATCATACAGATCTGAGTTGAGTTAAGCTATAATTTAAAATATATTTCACTTTTTTTGAGATACAATATATAGTGTTAAGGTTGTGCTCATAATACTTCATTTTATATCCTACATGTAATTAGTTGTGATTCAATTTGATTTAGCCAATCATAGGAGTGTAATTGTATATATAACAAATTTCTTGTAATATATTACCAAATATATATAGAATTATTAGTAATTATTTTGACCAATTATAAAAGAGCAGTTTGGAACATAAAACACACTGAATGTAAAATGTACGTCAGTTATTGTAAGCTTCCACCGAGTGTGTATGATGTGTGTAATTTGGATTGAATAAAGAAGATAATTAAACTACAATGAACTCGACAAATAGCCTAGCTAGCCACTATATAGCTGCATAAAAAATTAAAAGAATACCAATTTCCTGTCAAGAGCTATATATCTAAGGTAGTCAACCTATTATTTTTGACTCTGTATAAAACAATTAATGCATCAATCTTCACTCCATATCTAGTAATTTACAAATATTGGTAGCATGTATAGCGATTCTTGCTGAGAATTTCTTTTTGACTGATGCGATAAGTAGATTAGTGCAATAAGTGGACATTGTTATATGTTCATAACAACTTAGCCCTGCCCCTGGCCTTTAGAACCTAGTGACAGTAAAAAATTAAGGCATCAATGTATTTGGAAACATACCAATGGTACATGGATCAATGCCAATGCTAACATGCATGTACATGTATTTAGATACAAATCCTTACCTTGCTTACTACCAAGAGTTGAAATAATTTCTTCTATTGGTTTCCCACACCCAAAACAGAATTTATGTTCTTTTGGATTAAGCTTTGAATTACACTTAGGGCAAATGACATCTAAAATTTTAGGCAGAAAAAAAACTTTTCAAAAGGACATTCCCAGACTCTTAGCCAATTGTTTTAAAATATATTTGTCCCATTTTACAGAGCAATTCACAAATCATCTCCTAAATTCATTATTTGTGAATTCACACCACCGGAAAATTGCAGAAATACAACCAACGAATGACCATGTTTTAATTTGGATTTTAAAAGCTGGGAATTCAGTGCAATTAATTTTCAAAGAACTTGGCAATTTGAGTCGATGGATTTTATTTTATTCATGTCAAACCAGTATTAATTCAGGAAGTTAACAATTTATTACTTTTATAGGAGTCTGCCTATAAAGCAAGACAACGGAAGTTGGGTCAGAAAGAAACTAAACGAAAGTGCGCATTGTATTTAAAAACTTTTCAATCCAAGTGTGTACAGATCTGCGAGTTGAGTTAGGCCTGTTTCAAACGTCGCATTTTGCATGCATCGAATACGATTCTAATTAGATTCGACCCTAAAACAATAATCCGACCGTCATTTCAAATGTCGCATTTCGCATGTGCTGAATTCAAATAGTTGCGAGCTCTATTCCTGTTGATCAGCGACAGTCCGCTTGGGCGTAAATAAAAAATTTCATATTTCTAAAAATCCTTTTCTTGCTATTATTTTCCTAATACTCTTGCCTAAATATATTACACTTTATGCAATATCCAACTGCTTCCCAGCCGCTTCCAGCAAGCCAGCCAGCCTTGGGATTCTTCGTTTTGTTCGTGTACTGCGCAACCATTACAAACAGACGCGGTAGGCAAATGTATTTTGTCAACTTTCATGCACACGTAATACAATACGTTTGTTCTGGTTCATTTCTTTTGTCTATACGGCCTCCATATTTCCTTATTTGTGCCTTTCAATATCATAACATGCATGACGTTCTTTGCCTTTTTCTTCAAGCGAATTGAATTCGACACATGCAAAATGCGACCTATGAAACCACGTCGCATCCAGCTCGCATAATACGACCGGAACAGTCGAATTTAGCATCACGGTCGACCGCAATTAAAAACAGCGAATTCAATTGTTTCATACGTCGCATCTCGCATGCAGATAATTCAAACAATTGTATTCGACACATGCAAAATGCGACGTTTGAAACAGGCCTTAAAGGCAGTTTAATTAGTTTTGGAGTTACATGTACAACACTCACAATAGACTGGGTAGCCATATATACTAAATTCCATTCGAGAGGGTAGTCGATCTTCTATTTCGACTGTTTAAAACAATGGCGATGCATCTTAATTCCTTAGCAATTTACATATTCAAGTATATATATTGCACACTAGGTATGAAATACCTACCATTTTTGTCCATCTCTGCGTGGTGATCAAGATTGTCAGGTATAGAGTTCGAGGATAAAGAATCTGTCGAAGATGACGAACCGTCGAATGTTGCTTCGTCACTGGTACAAGTCGACAAAGAATTGATAATCTCGCCTTGTTGCTCGTCGCTACTAGGTGTAGGGGTTTTCTCCCTGTCGCCTTCCATACGAGCAATTTGCCGTTTCAAGCGTTTACATCGATATTGCCTACATTTGAACGATGCTCTTAAATTCGTTGCTCGTCGCTCAATGAGTTCTCGTCAAATAATTGTTAAATCGAAAGTGAATCTGAGTAACAAATAACAATTGTGTACCTGGAAACAAAGACAACATTTGTCTGATTGGTTGATTTTTAAGATAACGTTTGCGCGGTTGCTATGGAAATTACAATATGGCTGCGAGTCGAAGGCACTGAGCAGCTATCCTAAGTGCAGTCAGGCGTAACATCAGCTATATAAGACTGAAATCTCAGTAAATCAGGGTCAGTTGTTAAACGCTACTCCCGAGAAGCAGTTGAGATGGCCGAAGAACAAGATCCACCGAGGTCCAAATTGTTTTGCCACCAGTCGTCAAACAACAAGCCGAGGTGGAACAGCAGCCGCAAGTTGCTCCGGAGTAAATACCTGCTCGCAATCAAGCAGGGGCCGGTTGTATGAAAGCCGGATAGCGCTATCCACCGGATAGTGATTTTTTTAACCGTTCTAAAAATGCTTGAAAAGTGATAAAATTTCATTTTGGAACCAGCAATTATTAAAGAGGATACTCGATTTAGGAATACTAAGACTTAATCAAAGTTATGGCAAACAACGGGTGATTTTGATGCGATTGAAAAAACCACTATCCGGTGGATAGCGCTATCCGGCTTTCATACAACCGGCCCCAGATGCTCAGCCGCATGGTCATGCTCCACCGGTTTAGGTATCTCTCATACTATAGGCGAGTTTTTAGCGGGTGTTGTCGCTTTACATCGACCTTTCTGTTGTTAATTAATGTTTGCCTAACACTTTCAGGGTACTGCGTAGTCCAAGAAACAAAAACAAAACAAAACCAAAGTCGGTTAGACTTTGGGTTTAGCTATGTTAGGATTTGCCGTGTCATTAGGCCTTTAGAGCACAATAAAATTCTCCCGTGCAACTCATTTCAAGGCGAATGATTACTTGGCTTTCAGGGATTGTTCGTATACTGTCTGTACCAATACGCTTGCCCTCCTAAGCTCATTCTCTAAGTTAATTTTACTTTCGTATGGGACGTCGACTGGGTTTTTCAAACTTTCAACGCTTTACTATGCTCTCAATTTACAATTTGTTGGGTGTAATTTGCTCGGGCGCGCAAATGTCATAATGGCCAAGCTTAAGTGTTTGATTATTATAAAGCGAACACAAGTTTTGTTGTCTATATGCGTTATCACGTCTCGGGGGTGACTGAGGAGATCTTAACGTTTGGGCATAAAGTCCTTTGACACGGCAGTGGCCGTGAAGAGAAGTAAAGCGTCAATGTGTTTCATGACTCGGTGATTGCCGATAGTCTGGTACCTGCAAAGGAGTTTGTATGCATTTCATTTAGGACAGATTATCTCAACTGTTTTAGGGTAAAATGACCATGGCGGTCAACATGGCATATGTGCCAAAATGTGAATCCGGTACGAAAGTCCTGAAAATGACCACACCCAGAAACGGCATAGTCGACATAGCTCTAAATCCGGAATTATCAAAGCTACAGTCTTTCTGAATTGTTTATATGGCTCAGAATGGTTGCTTTTAGGGGTGGTCACTGGAGAGTGAAATTAGCCTAAGTTTCATATTTTACAAGAAAATGAATGTTTACTATTCCAGGTCAACTGCTAATTATGCATAAAATTACAGTTTCACCTGGCAAAGTCTAATTTTCCCTATTTTCTAAAAATTTTTGCCATATGATGAAAAAACAAGCTTATTTCAATATATTTATTATAAATTTCCTAGGAAATAACAATGCTTTGTTGCGATACGACATATTTCATTTCACTTACCCCCCGCCATAACACGATTTCAGCCATATTTTGCAAATTTGATCGCCGTTTTTCGCCGTCCGTCGCAAGCACCATCCATGTTAGCATATTAGTCATGACGATGGATAAACTATAAGTCGGATTGATATCCCAAATCTTTATTATAACATCTTTTGTCTTTACAAGCAATGGCGTTTGGAACAAGAACAACAACATGTGGGAGATGATCACATGACAATTACGTCATGTTGTATTACGCAATATGTTTATGACTTAACACTCCCACTTAAACATAGAAAGTGATGTTAACTAAATACAACTATTCTTTTGTTTTCTACTATACTGTTATTACAAAACTATAATAACTAAGTACAACTATTTTTCTTTTCTTTTTCTACTTTCCAAACACAAGTGGGTCAAATGTTTTCATTCTAGAGCCGTTAACCGGCTTGGTTAATATGTCTGCTACATTGTCATTTGATGTTACATAAAATATATGCAGGAATTTACTCTGCACTTCAGGGGTCGGTTGTTCGAAAGATGAATAACTTATCCAACGGATAAGTCCTATCCGACGGATAAATCTGCTATTCAGTGGATAGTTATCCATTGGATAAAAACGCGTTGCACGAAGCGTGGATAGTGAAGTGGATAGCTATCTAATAGATAAGTTAAAATTTACCGGAAGAAAACAGGATTATCCTGAAATTTCGTACCACAACGTCAGCTGTTACTATGCATTTACAACATTGAATTCATAATCATTACGAATTCTTCGAACTTTGCACTTCACATCATAGTGATTTTGTTAATTAAACACATTGCAATTTTATTCCTTGACCTTGCAACGCTTTGCCTTTCGGTTCCATAGCAAATTTAGGAACACAATTTTAATGTTCGTAAATGAAATTACTTAGATATTAGCAAGTTTCCTTGGAATAGGTTGAATCTTTCTTTGCATATTCGCGTTTATAAACTGATTAGAAGCGTATAGTAAATTTACCGCCTGTTATAAATGCGAGGATGTCCAAAAAATCGCCGCTCGGAACGGAATGTGTTGGCAACGTGAAACGCTGCTGCGACAAATTGCACTTCGAAAACATCTTTAATAGTTAACATGCACCGAAGGACTTATAACCTTATTAACGAACGAAACTTGCGTTAAGATCATTGTTCCCTATTGGCTGGGACTGCCAAATTCGTTCGTTACCGTACAATGCCAGGCCCTCATTGGTTGAACGTTTAGTGTCAGGTGTGACATATTCATAATCGAAAATAAGTTTGCAGTTCTGTTTTGCATAAGTTCTTTCAACGCAAGTTGAATGCTTTATGCCTAAAATATATTCTAATCTTAAAACGCCTTTAATTATTATTATTATTATTATCAATTTATTTATCCACGGTACTATTTCACAATGGTTTAAGAAAGAAATATTTACAAGAGTGAAAAGTGATCTTCCAATAGGCCGTGCATTTACGTCTATAATTAAAAATAAGATTAAGTTATATACAAGTATTAAATAATAGAATATAGGAGGAAGTGAAAATTACAATTATCACACATATTACTAATTATTAAGTTGTTCATCACAATTATCACACTAAGACATATTACTAGTTAGCAAGTTACTTTTGAAACACTTTATAGATTCAGAGTTTTTTTGATTAGATGTTAAATTGTTCCAAGCCACTGCACCTCTGTATGAAAAGGATTTTTTACCAAAATTTGTATTTGGCTTAGGTGGTAGAAGATTATGCTCAGCCTGTCTAGTTTGATAGTCATGCACCGCGTTTGTTTTCGTAAAAAGGTCAATGAGATAGTCAGGAACTAAGCTATTTTTTACCTGATACATTGTAGTGCATAATTGGTTATTTCTTTTAACACTCAAATTTGGTATCTCAAGTTCATTAAGTATGTCTACAGACCTATAGTCATAACCACGCTTTGTAATGATACGGACTGCCCTGTTTTGTAAGCGTTGCAGTTTATTTTGCAACGTAATTCCAAGGCATCCCCATATTTGTGAGCAATAGTCAAAGTGTGGTTGGACCAAGGTTTTATAAGCTGTAACAAGAGTTTTCAAGTCTGAGAACTCTCGAAGTCGTCTCAGAACATAAAAACTCCTGTTCACTTTCTTCGTAATGAGTTCTACTTGAGAATGCCAAGTCAGGGTCTCATCGAGCATCAGACCCAGTGATTTGGTGGTGCTAACTCGCTTAATAGGCGTGTTTTCAATTTCAATCAGTAAATCGGAAGCACACTTTTTAATATTATGGCGAGAACCAATTATCATGTACTCAGTTTTGCTCTTATTCAAACTTAATTTGTTGGCTGACATCCAGTCTGAAATATTGGCCAGGTCAGTGTTTAAGCTTTCTGTAATTGATTTTATGTCTCTACCTGCAGTTCCTATTTGAGTATCATCAGCAAACATATCGCAGTCCACATTTTGTAGGCTATTAGGAAGATCATTAATATAAATAAGAAATAATAGAGGACCGAGTATTGAGCCCTGCGGAATGCCAGTAATAATTGTACGTGGCCCAGATAATTTACTATTAACCTGGCAGTACTGGATACGATTTGTTAGATACGACTTAAACCAATCATGGGCTTTACCTCTCACCCCATAAAGATATAATTTTTTAAGTAATATATTATGGTCAACGGTATCGAATGCCTTTTTTAAGTCCAGAAAAACAACTCCATTGATCAAGCCTTCATCCATATTTCGATACCACTGATTTGTCATTTTTAGTAATGCAGTGACAGTTGAGTGGAGAGGTCTGAAACCATGTTGTGAATTTGTTAAAAGATTTGATTGTTGTAGATATGAATAAAGTTGGTTAAATGCAAGTTTTTCCATTGCTTTGGCAATTATTGAAATGACAGATATAGGCCTATAATTATCCATATCAGATTTTAACACCGCTTTTGTAAATTGGGGTAATTCTGGCAACTTTCCATTCGCAAGGGAATATTCCAGTTGATATAGACCTGTTAAATATTGCAGTAAGTGATTTAGTAATGTACGGGGCTGCTAATTTGACAAGTTTTGTTGGAAGTTTATCTATTCCGGTTGCCTTATTAAGTGACATTGTTGTCAACAATTGAAAGACTTCTAATTCACTTATCTCACTAAAAGTAAATTCCTGTGTTGATTCTCTGATGTAGGTATCTGGGAGAATAGAAGTTGGTGGAATTTTTTGCGATAAGATTTTACCTAGATCTGTGAAATGATTATTAAAAGCGTCAGGAATATCATTTGTGTCAATTGTATCACCATGTTTATTGCAAATTTCACTCACATTTGTAGATTTTTTCGATTTATGAATTAAGTTATTGATCGATTTCCAGGTGAGGTTTGCATTTCCTTGATTTTTATGAATTTCTGTTGTGTAATGTTTTTGAATAGATGCTTTGATCAATTTATTATACGAGTTTCTAGCAGATTTGAAAGCGTGCCAATCGCTTTCACTTTTAGTTTTACAAGCCTTTTTCTTTAAGAAATTCTTTAGCCTCTTGCGATGAATAATTTGCTTAGTTATCCATGGTGTACGCTTCTTTCCAATTTTACGTGTTTTGAGCGGAGCATGATTGTCAATAATTTTCGTAAAATTTTTTTTCCAAACACACCACATTTGGTTAGGATTGGAATAATTTGTTAGATCGAGAGTTTGTAAAGATATTAAGTCGCGAAGAAAATTTTCTTCGTTAAAATTTTTGAAATCACGAAATTCGATAATATGCTCCTCGGCCTTCAAAGATGGAAACTTTTTTATACCAAATATTAAGTAGTGGTCACTAATAGATATTTTAGAAACTCCTGCTAAAACAATATTTTCTCTTTTATTGGAATAGAAGTGATCAATTAAGGTTTTCGAATAGTCAGTTTCTCTTGTAGGCTCATCAATCAATTGCTGATATTGATAAATACTTGTAATAAAGTTAAGCTCATTCGTGTTTTGGTCCCTACAGTTATTGTCAAGTATGTCACAGTTAAAATCTCCTAGGATAATGCTCTCTTTATCTTCCATGTCTATTGATTGCAACACGTTTTCAAATTTACCTAGCAAGCCTATAGGAGAGTTTGGTGGTCGGTACCATGTTGAGATCAAAAATGGTTTCATTTTATATTTGTTAATTTCAACAGTAAGAATTTCGAGATCCTGTTTATTCAAATCAAGTCTATTCCGAAAATTAATAGTGTTTCTTATGTAGAAACCAACGCCACCGCCAAATCTATTCCTATTCCTCGATACCCAGGTGTAACCTTCAAGGGAAATTAACTCCATGGGTACATTAGGGTCGAGTTTGGTTTCGTTGATCGCTAGGATATCAATTTGCTGATTATTCATGCATACTCTTAATTCATCTATATGTTTTAGTAAACTGTTTATGTTAAGATTTGCAATTTTGAGACCACGTATATTGGGCATCAAATTTTCAGCCTTTATTGCATTTAAGAAGTTGTTTGCCTGACCTACTGCGAGTTAGCACCATTCGCCATTCGCCGGCTCATCTATGGAGACAGTACTAGCACTCTGAGCAATTGAACTATTAGTTAGAGGGCCTTGGCTTGGAATAGTATTTCAATTATTTAAGAATTCGATTAAGTTCTTCGCTAGTAATGACGTGCCTACTCTGCTAAGATGTAGACCAGAAGCATTAAGATTATTCACTTGGATATTTCGGTGTTTAACTATTTGCCATCCATGCTTCAAACACAAACTCTTAATAAGTTCATTGACAGCATTAATCTTGGTATTCAGTTCAGGATTATTTCTAATTATAAGTTCAGAAATAGCTATTTGGATATCTTTATTAGACTTCACGATACCTTTACATAGATCCTCAATTCCCTTGGCAATAACTTTCGGTTCAGTGCCTTTTGATACATCATTAGTGCCCACATGGATGATCATACGACTCGGGTTCGTTTGTAAGGCTGGCTGAACATAATGCTTCATATCACTTGTCTTAGCGCCAGGGAATGTCTTTATCATAACGTTGTGCCCAATGGAGCGACGCATTCGACCGGCATTTAGCATTTTCAACATTGAATCTCCAACGGTAACCGTTTTACTTTCTGGCTCACGAGACTCTGATCCATTGACCCGAGATGCCGTTTGATCGTTGACATTTGCAGGAACATCAGAAGCACCACATTTCTTTGATTTGCTCGATTTCTTAATTAGCTTGCTGCTTTGATTTTTTGCTTCGGTGTTCAGGTCATCACAGTCATTGCTGGACACAGGCTCATTGTCTGAAGAGCCTTCAACCTCTAGCACATTAAATTTATTCGCTCCTAAGATATCATGGTCACGTTCACGGTCGATTAAACCTTTCATTGAACTTGCGGCGCCTTTATTTTTGCCACTACGACTGCTTTTTGTATTATTGGCAAATACCGTTCTTGATACGCCTTGATCTTGTTTGTTTGGTTTAGCTTTGTCTTGATCTTTCATAATTAGCGTAAGTGCTAATCTTAGAGAGTCCCTTTCTTCTTCTGCTGATATGATACGAGACTCTTGCGCCATGATTTTTTTTTCAAGGTCAGCTGTGGCTTTTTCATTCTCAGATATAATATTCTGCAGTCTTTGACATTCTTTCTTGTAGGTTAATATCTCATTAGGAGAATTCGTATGATCAATGCATAAGCATTGAATGGATTCAATTTGCTTTTGCATCAGAAGCATATCGAACTTGAATCCTTCGAGTTCTGCTTTAAAGATTCGGCAGGAACAGCGGCATTGGTTATCTAGGTAGGGGGACTCGCTTGATTGACTCGACTCAGCATTTTTCACTGGAATGGAATCCACTATTTTGATTTCTTCATTGCTCACATTTGTGTTGGCATCGTTTCCTTCAGCTAAAAGTTCAACAGTAGATCCGCCCTGAAGGTCGTCATTTTCGACGTTCATCGACTTGTCTGATTTATGAAGAATACCATGTATTCTTTCGATTAGTTTGTCGGCTTTGTCCCCTTCAAAGTTCAAGGTTTTACTCTTTACATGCCAGATGACTTTGAGATCTTCGCTCTCAAAGCACCACTTTCCCCCGCTCGGTGATTTCCATGTTGTATTTTCTGCCGTTTTTTCGTCGATTTCTGTTAGGACGAAGGCTTTGAGATCTTCAAGCTTTCCTGTCCAAATCAATTTTGTCTTCTTAAGGTCGAAGAAACGATATAGATTGTTAACGATAGCTGATGAATTCATTTTAAAATTTTGGAAAAGCAGGAGCTCGTCTATACACGTCTACTCGGTACGAACACGTGGAAACAGTTTTAAGTCTGGTTCACACTTGTCTGGGATTCCCTTTGGCTTTGTCTGAGACCGCTGGTGTGCAAAATGCTTTTCTGAGATTATTGGAAAGTAATATAATGGATCCCCGATTCTTAGGAGCTAGTGTGAACCAGGCCTTACACTGATCGATCATTATATGTAGCTTATGCATGTACATTCAAGTTCATTTGACATAATGTAGACCCTAAAAGTCGCTCGATTTCATGGATTACCCTGCGTCCTCTTATTGAAGGCAGTAAAACTTTTAGTTCTATAGAAGTTCATCTATTCTCGCAGCTTGGCAATTTCAACTAAATAAATGTTTGTTTGTAAAAGATTGCTTTATATCTCTATATTTATTGTGCTGAGAGAAAGCATGTCTCTTGCATGGACTAATAGTCTTGATCTATCTATGTTCCATTGTTGGTCGAGTTCAACTGATGGTACTGGCTCATCTATTAGAGCTGTCTTTCTTGATTACAAGAAGGCATTCGACCTGGTCGACCACACCCAAGGCCGAAACTAGAACGATAATTGGGGGGGTGTTTATTCATATATTCAGTTCTGCCCGACGGATTTCCATTGTGAGCTTTTCCACTTACAAAAAAAATCCGCAGGGCAGAACTGAATATATGAGTAAACACCCCCCCAATTATCGTTCTAGTTTCGGCCCTGACCACACCACATTAATTGCAAAATTGTTTAGTCTGGGCATCAAACCTAGTGTAGTAAACTGGATCACGGACTTCCTGCGTAATAGATGGCAAAGAGTGAAGTTAAATGAAAACTGTTTCTCTGATTGGTTAGCAGTTCCAGCTGGTGTCCCCCAAGGCACTCGACTTGGTCCCTGGTTGTTTTTGGCTATGATAAATGATCTTGTTCTACCTGAACACACTTCCACAATGTGGAAATTCGCCGACGACACTGCGGTATCTGAAGTCATTAAAAAGTCTGACTATAGCTTTCTTCAATCGGACATTGATCATATTTCTACTTGGTCAAGAAATAATCTCTTCCAACTTAACCCAATTAAATGCAAAGAAATGATGATATCCTTTGCACAACCACCACCTGTTTATGAACCAATTCGTATAAACGATCAAAATGTGGAAAGGGTAACAACTGTTAAATCGCTTGGAGTTCTCTTAAGAAATGATCTTAAGTGGAAGGATCATGTTAATTCAATAACTTCGAAAGCTGCTAAGCGTTTATATTTATTGAGGCAACTCAAACGTGCTGATGTGGCTTCGGGTGACTTAGTCAAATTTTATTGTAGCTGCATTAGGTCTGTTCTTGAATATGCATGCCAATTATTTAATAGTTCCTTGCCACAATATCTTGTTAAAGACATTGAACGTAAACAAAAGAGAGCATTGAGGACAATATATCCTGACCTGTCTTATAATGATGCACTTTTCAAAGCTGGTATCTCCACCCTGGAAAAAAGACGTGAATATTTGTCCGAAAAACTCTTCAATGATATTGTATCAAATGCTGACCACAAGCTTGCAAAACTTCTACCATCGAAAGCAGGCAATAGAAAATTACGGAAAGAAAGAACTTTCCAAGTCCCACCTGCAAGTACGAATCGCTTTGGGAACTCTTTTATAAATTATTATGCCAAAAAACACTATAAGGAAACTTAAACATTTTATCTTTTTAAATAGTTTTAACAGTATATTATAAATAAATTAGTATTATAAAAGTATTAGACAGTATTATAAAATGTACTATATAAATTGATATTCTATACTATATTCTAAATTTTGTATCCAACACATGTAATTCAGTCTTAAGACTGCGAGATGTTGTTTTTAATAAACTACTACTACTACTACTATCTTATGAGATGAAAATTTACACCGGCATTGCATGCGAGTTATAATTGTTTTCTAACTTCTCACAATGTTGTGCATGTTTCGCGACGATCATACAAAAATTAATAGTGTCAGGTGCAGGTATATGGGATGCTTTGTCGACAATCTTATGCTACAAAATTTATGGAAAATACCGAAAATATAACGAATTTTGAAAATATTGTAATCGACTAATTACTTTTAACGAACATCAACATGCTTACAAGCATACATCGTCTCATTTGCAATTATTATACATCTAGCCAATCACAATTAGAACTTTTACGTTCGTACATTTGCATAACTGAATATAACGTCGCTTATAATTACGGTCTTCGATGCATGTTAACTAATAGTGAATACAATCATGTGTATTAGTTTGTTGAAACACAGTAGCAGGAATATTGAATTTTACCTTGTATCTTTGAATTTATCCACTGGATAGTGGATTTAAACTACCTCCGGACCTTGGATAAATTTATCCGGGATTTTTATCCGCTGGATAAAGTTATCCAAGCTTCGTGCAACGCAAATCACACGCTGGATAAAACTTATCCGTTGGATAGCGAGTTATCCACCTTTCAACCGGCCCCAGATCTTACAAAGTGGTATTTGATATCTATATGTTTACATCTTTGGTGCTGTACAGGATTTTTAGCTAGAGCTATTGCTCCTTGATTATCACAATACAAAGTGACAGAAGTAAACACATTTCTGGAGGCTTCTAAGATGGTTTGCAACAACAGAGAAAGAAATTTAGCCTCTTGGACAGCGGTTGCGAGAGACATATACTCTGCTTCGCACGTCGATAAGGCAACAGTAGGGATCTTTAGACTTCCTGAAGACCAAGTTCTTATCGATCGTTCCTTTTAAGTATCTTAATACATGCTTGGCTGCGTTTAGGTGCATAATGGTTGGTTTGGCTAAATGTTGTGAGAGTTTTGTGACACTATAACATAAATCTGGTCTGGTGGATGTCATGATGTAGACTAAACTTCCTATAATCTCTCTATACAGTCTAACATCAGCTGGCTCTGATTCATCTTCACTAACCTTGTTGGAACTCAATTCACATGGCGTAGCCCTAGGTTTACAGTTTTCCATGTTGAATCTCTTTAATACCCTCTTAATAAATTCTGACTGGTTAACCATGATCACACCTTCCTGACAACTGAACTCTAAACCCAAAAACCATGCCAACACTCCCAAATCTTTCATTTTGAATCTCGCAGCGAGATTCATCTTTACACTCAACAGTGTATCCATACAACTTGACGCTATAATCAAGTCATCAACCCAAATAACAATAACTGTCATGGAATTATCTGTGATGCTTGTATACACACAATAGTCTGCTTGCGATTGCTTAAATTCTGCACTTACTAGATAGGTGTGAAGTACACAGTTCCAGTTCTCTGTTTTAAGCCATATAATGATTTCTTAAGCTTGTATACTAAATGTTTGCCATCTTTATCTGTTATGTTAAAACCTTCAGGTTGCTCTACGAATAATTCGCAATCTATCGGCGCGTTCAAATATGCAGATTTTATATCCATTTGATGGACTTGCGCAGCTAATTGCATTAAGATTCTGATTGATGTTAACTGCGCTGTGGGGGAAAACGTTTCATGATAGTCTATATGGGGTACCTGGGAATAGCCCTTAGCTACAAAACGAGCTTTATATTTCTCCTCGGCATCTGGTCCCCTTTTAAGGGCAAAAACCCATCGTCCTCCCACTGCTTTTCTGCCTTCGGGCAGAGAAGTAAGTTCAAAAGTGTCATTATCTTTAAGTGCCTGCATTTCTTCCTCCATGGCCTGCTGCCATTTAGATGATTCAGGTGAAAAAATTGCTTGTTGGTATGTATTTGGGACATTTGATAAATTATAACAAAAGTCGGTTGTGAAGCTTACATTATCATTTCCTTGGGCGCTATTCTTATCTTCATAACCTAGATAATTTGGTTTTTCCCTTGCTCGAGTGGGGTATCTGAATTGAACATCATCATTTTGTTTTAAGATGGCGCTAGGGTTGGGAACACTAACTGGTACCTCCTGCATTCCCCCATCTGGTTCATTAATTGAGCCACTAGTCATCTCTTGTTTCTCTCCCCCGTTTGGCAGGGAACATCCCGAGATAGAATTGGAATGTGTTCTACTTCAATTTGGTCTTTCTCAAACTTGTCTGTAAAACGTACACAGCGAGACTTCTTAACTATGCCTAAGTTGGGGTAATAAATAAGGTAGGCAGGGCTCCCTTTATCGTAACCTAGAAAGATTCCTTTTTGTACTCTATCATCTAACTTTTTCTTCTCTTGTACGTAAGCAAAACATACGGTGCCAAAAACATGCATATGTTTTAAGTTGGGTTTATTTCCTGTGAATGCTTCATAGGGGGTCTTCCTAAGTCGATAGTTATAGCACCTATTCCTATTATGTATACTGAACACATGCACGCAAATGACCAAAGGCTCTTGGGCAAAGCAGCTTGAATAAGTAAGCACCTAGCCATTAGAAAAATCGATCTCCACCCCCTCTTTGCTGTGCCATTTTGGTGGGGTGAGTACGGTGCTGATTTTTCATGTTTAATTTTATGCTTCAAAAATAGATTTTGAAAAGGTTCTGATGTGAATTCAGTGCCATTATCACTTCTTAAGCGCTTTACTTTACCATATGGAGCCGTGTCTGCTAAAAAGTTTTCAGTGGCTTTAAAAGTATCACTCTTTTGTCTAATAAAATAAATCATCATCACACCTGAAAAATCATCAGTGAACGAAATAGTGTACTTAAAACCTTGTTGCAGGTTACATTGGACCCGCAAGTTGCAATGACCCATTATCTCATGCCATTCCTTTAGAGAATTTGTTTTATTATTTTGTTTCAACATGCTGGAAGAAACTATCTTGTTTAAGTAATACAATTTGCCACTCTTTTCTATCTTAAACTCAGTCCCATTTGGGTAGATGAGCTTTGCACCATTTGATGAAAAACAAACAGAAGCACCTTTACTTGTAGCAGCCTAGACAGAGAAAATGTTCTGTTTATATGAGGATACATATAAGGTATTTGAAAGAATTGCCTGGTGGAAATTACCATTAACATCACAGAGTTGAACACATGCATCGCCTCTCTTCAAAGCTACATTGTTGGACCTACTACCATCAGCAAGCTCAATATAGTGGTTGTTAGGGTTAAAGTGCTTATCAAACTTTATAAACTTACTAATATCATGCAAGATATGTGTGGTCGCTCCACAATCTACAAGCAGACCATCAATACTAGTGTCAGTTGTTGGATTACTGATACCAACTTTAAATATAAAGGAATGTTCATCTTCATGCGCGTCATCCTCTTTATTATCACTTACATGATTTGCACTGTGGTTCTTCTTTCGACATTTTTCTGTCTGATGTGTGTGGTTCTTGCATACCTCGCACTGTTTCGTCTTGGGCTTCTTTGACTTTAATCTGCGACATTCGGATACTTTGTGGCCAGGTTTTCCACACCCGTAACATACGATCTTAACTTTCTAAACAGAATCTTCCTTGTTCGTCTCGGAAGACAGCTTTTCTGTTTCTTCGAAACTTCTCAGCGCGACTTTGAACTCCCCGAACGACATTTCTTTGTCTTTTTGGGTGACGAAGGTCGAAAACGACTTAAAACGTGTTTGAGGGAGTCCTTTTAAAATCATACTGAGCGATTAACAAACTATCGCTGAAAGTCTCTCCTGCTGTTTTAAGCGAAGTAGCAGCTGTTTCTGCCCTCTGAACATAATCAGTTACGTTTTCGTCTTCCGTCATTTTTAAAGAGGTCAGTTCAGTGTATAGCATAATAATTCGTGGTTTTCTCTGTGATCGATAATGCTCGCGTGGTATATTCAACGCTTTTCTTCCGTCGTTTGCTGCTTCTCGAATGATAAGTGTAAGGCTCCTATCATCCAAGCATTGTATTAATTCTGCGAATGCGTCAGCATTCTTGGTAGCATCGGTTGCTACTGCTGCTTCGTTTGCATCTTCCGCGAGTGGTGTGAATATTGTGTCGAGTTTCTTCAAGCGTAAATAACCGAGAAATTTAACTTCCCATAATTCGAATTTCTTCTCATCACCGTCGAAAATCAATCTGGCACTGGGCCCATAAACTGTTAGCATATTAGTCATGACGATGGATAAACTATAAGTCGGATTGATATCCTAAATCTTTATTATAACATCCTTTGTCTTTACAAGCAATGGCGTTTGGAACAAGAACAACAACATGTGGGAGATGATCACATGACACTTACGTCATGTTGTATCACGCAATATGTTTATGACTTAACAATCCAAATACTGTACTTTAGCACGATTATAGTGGACTAAAGAATTATTCAACCAATTTTCGATGGGTTTTGAAGTAGTGCCATGTAATATTTTTTCATTTTTGTGTCCTTTGACATTTCATCAATTATGTCGCCATTGTCATGTCTCGTCGCCTTTCTGCACGATAAATGCCAGTTCTTGATCCCCAGCTGTATTTTTTTCACAGCATCGATAAAATTAATAATTGATAGTACAATAGCAGCTATCGAAAATTTAAAAGCATTTGTCCCACTTGAAAGTAAAAAACCACCTCTCGTTTATCGAGAATGAAATTCAAGTTCGAAAGATTCAAAATAATTTGAAAGTCTCGCGCAAACTCCACGACAAATGCTCGTGGGCAACATTGCAGGGGGGGGATTATTCTCACGAATACATTTCTGGTTTATTTTTCTAGCTTTGTGAAAGCAAGAACATGAAATTTAAACACGGAGACTTGTTAATTTTTTTATGAGAAATATTAACAGCAAAAACGGACAAATTTTACTCGGGTTGTTGACTGATTGTTGTTGTGAACAAATGTATGCTTGAATTTTCGTCCCCCCGGAATGCTATCCACGAGGGTTCGTCGTGGAGTTTGCGCGAGACTTTGAAATTATTTTGAATCTTTCGAACTTGAATTTCATTCCCGATAAACGAGGGGTGGTTTTTTACTTTCAAGTGGGACAAATGCTTTTAAATTTTGGATAGCTGCTATTGTACTATCAATTATTTATCGATGCTGTGAAAAAAATACAGCTGGGGATCAAGAACTGGCATTTATCGTGCAGAAAGGCGACGAGACATGACAATGGCGACATAATTGATGAAATGTCAAGGGACACAAAAATGAAAAAAATATTACATGGCACTACTTCAAAACCCATCGAAAATTGGTTGAATAATTATTTAGTCCACTAGAATCGTGCTAAAGTACAGTATTTGGATAGTGCTTGCGACGGACGGCGAAAAACGGCGATCAAATTTGCAAAATATGGCTGAAATCGTGTTATGGCGGGGGGGTAAGTGAAATGAAATATGTCGTATCGCAACAAAGCATTGTTATTTCCTAGGAAATTTATAATAAATATATTGAAATAAGCATGTTTTTTCATCATATGGCAAAAACTTTTAGAAAATAGGGAAAATTAGACTTTGCCAGGTGAAACTGTAATTTTATGCATAATTAGCAGTTGACCTGGAATAGTAAACATTCATTTTCTTGTAAAATATGAAACTTAGGCTAATTTCACTCTCCAGTGACCACCCCTAAAAGCAACCATTCTGAACCATATAAACAATTCAGAAAGACTGTAGCTTTGATAATTCCGGATTTAGAGCTATGTCGACTATGCCGTTTCTGGGTGTGGTCATTTTCAGGACTTTTGTCCCGGATTCACATTTTGGCACATATGCCATGTTGACCGCCATAGTCATTTTACCCTAAAACAGTTGAGATAATCTGTCCTAAATGAAATGCATACAAACTCCTTTGCAGGTCCTAGACTACGAGGAGAGAATTTTAAACTGTGTAATGATGACTCGGGAGCGACCGAGAACGGAATTTGAAATGTGTTTTATGACTCGGTTGTAGCCGAGGAGTGAATTTTAAAATGGGTCATGACTCGGACCGACGAAAGAATTTCAAAATGCGTTTAATGACTCGGTAGAGGCCGACAAGAGAATTCTGGATTTGCTTCATGACTCTGTAGTGGCAGAGAAGAGAATTCTGAACGTATAATGACTAGTGGCCGAGGAAAGAATTCTAAATGTGTAATGACTCGGCAGTACCCGAAAGAGGGATTTTAAATGTGTTTTGATGACTCGGTAGTGGCCGAGAAGAGCAATTAAATGTGTCTAATGCTCGGTAGTGACCGAGAAGAGAATTTTAAATGTGTCTAATCATTCGCTCGTGACCGAGAGGAGAATGTTAGATATGACCATTTGTAAATCTGTTTAACGGCTCAGTAATGGCCTGCGAACAGCATGCTAAATGGTGATCCCCCTGCAGTGGACGAGAATACAATTTTTTAATGTCCTTAACAACTCGGTAGTTGCCGAGAGGAACATTTGAATCGTGTTTGATGACTCGGTAGTAACGTATTTGTTCTGCATCCAGGTGATCTCGCTCCAAGCTCCCAAAGCATTATTTTTCAAGCAAATGGAAATCCATACCAGAGATCAGTGCGCGCGTTTTGTTATTTGTATTCACTGCGAACACTGGCGAATTTCAGCGAATATAATACAGCAAGAAATTACGGATTTCATTATTTCTGGCTTTGTTTTGGGATTTTTTGTTAATTACGGTGTGATTTTACAAAATGTCTTGCATTCAGTCTCGTATCCGTAGCACTTATCGCCAAAACAAGCAAAAATATACTAAAATTATCCGCATAAAGAAGGTAGTTTCACACACTTGTTTATGTTCATGTTTCTAAACCCGTATATTAAATTAACGAATATGTTGTACCGAATGTCTTGCCTGGCTTTTACACAAAACTCTTTTCGTGTCTCAAATTTAAAAAACTTTCCGTGGGGTAGCAGGCCTAGCCAATATTTATTTTAAAACTGAAAAGACTGAAGCCCTTTTGACGGCTTCGCAACAATACTCAAGAAAATACAAAATGCTTCGCTGCACAAAACATTGTCAAAACTTTCCCGACTCGCCAGGCAGTAACGCGATTTCGTCAGCTCTTGAGGGAAAATATTTTCCATTTAAAGTGTCAGACGATAAAAAAATAACCGACAGGAAGAGCAAGATGCTTTTCCTGGCTCGAAATTCCTTTAATAGAATACAATAAACTTCAGCTATATTTTTACCCTCCACCGCTTGTTTTTAAAGCGCGCGAGGCAGCTCGGTATGGATTTCTATCTGACAAGGTACGATTTTGCTCTGATTGGCTGAAATTTCCGACTCAGATCACCTGGATGCTGACGCACGAATTTTTCACATCATTTTCCCTTGTCCTGGGTACGCCATTCGCGGGTATTGCTTGAGTTTATAAATTAAGTATAGTTGCCGAGTTTGGAGACGTTTACAGCATTTTGTCGAAACATTTCAAATTGAGGCATGATATACAAGCCTTTTACAAGGAGTATTAGATAACGGTAACAATTGCAGGCTGTAGTTCACATGAACTGTAAATTATTTCCTAATAGGGAAAATATCACGATATCGACATAATTTGTTTCCTATGTTTGTTGTTCTTCTTTACGGTAGCGCTGATAATAGGGTGGTTAAGATCTACTTCCACTACCAGTACCGATACGAAAATACATGACGTTTTACAGTTTGGCAGCGCGGAAATTTTAAAGCGTTAAGATTGTGATTTCCGTAAGAAGTAAATAAACATGGCGGAGTATAGTGGCTATATTCACATCAAAAACTCTAATCACAATCCTTAAGTCTCACGAAACAAAGCGAAACTTTATACAACTAAAACGTAAATAATATTATTAGAAAACTACTGCAGAAAATGACAATAATACAGTGAACATAATTCGGTACTTCGCCTACCTATCCACTTCCATTTTCAGCCCCAAAACGGTACTCGCAACTTCCGGTGTTATCACATTTTGCATGATTGTTACATCTGCGCATGCGCGTGACTGATCATTGGTATCGGTACTCGTAGCGGAAGTCGATCTTAACCTCCCTAATGACTTGGGTGAATACCAACCGAAAATGATCGCGTTCTGTGATTGCCTTTTCGAAACAATAGTGATCATTGACCCTTCCTTTAGACGGACAATTTCTATTGCTTCAGTGCCTCTTATTGTCACAATCAACGAATCGCAAGGCCTGTTCATATGGGTAGTGCCCACCTAATGATTCAGTTAAAAACATACTAACGACCTTCTCTCGGTCGTCGTGCGACATTACTTGACTCGGCTGTTGTTGGACCTGGGCGCGGGCGTCTAATGCCTTTTATGCCCTTAGGGGTTACTTGAGACCGGCAATAGGGGCGAGTCAGGGCTGTGGGTAATCCCCGAGCCGGCGCGAAGCGCCGTGCGAGGGTACTAATTCCGCTGGGAGATTTATTACACCCGGGTATTGTGACAGAACATAGCGGAATCCAAAGTTGCTCAAATTCTATGTCGTGGACCGTGGACGTTCAATGGTCATGGTACTTGTGCGCATGCGTGAAATGCGAACGAGTGTAGACTGGTAATCAACGAACGTTCTGATTGGCTAAGACAGAAAGTTTGTAATTCAATGAGAACGTCAGCAATTTAACTGTCATTTCGTAAACATTTTTGTAAAAGCGTTTCATAAACTTTGTGCAAAGAAAGTAAAACGAGAAGAAACAAGATATATGAAGCATGACAGATAGCAAAGATGAACGTGGGTACAGTCAAAACAAAGCCGTGTAAGAGGAATAATTCATAATCTGCAAGCGTATAAATGTTTTCAAAGACAAAGGGTACGTGTTTACTTTGTTTATCTCGTACTTGTTTCGCGGTAAGAATGAGCCGTATTTGTATACTTTTCAGCTTTGTATGCCGTTCATTTGTTAAATTTTCAGCTTTTTCTGCAAACGCATAAACCTGTGAAGGGCTATTACACCTTTGCTTTAACTTCAAAAAGTGTTTTTGAAAGTGTAATTTGAATTTTGGTATCAAAAATACACACTATATTTATAAAGTATACTGAAACTTTTAGCCGCCGGCGTTGACTGCGATTACAGAATAAAATAACATTTTTGAAGTTTTTTCTTTGTCTGTGAAGATTTTGTACTGTTTTAATCGTTTGAAACTTCGATTTTAAACCGTTACTTAATTGCTGGCATGGTATAATGCAGCAAAATTGAAGGGGCAATGTTTACACTAGCTTTGTGATTATTTTTGTATTGAATGATGGAAACTTTAAGACTGATTTGAGTTTTGTGTCATTTCATAATATAAGTTTAGGTCAGGTTAACTCAGGAAATTGTGTACTTGGTTTGAAATAGCGAGGGGTTGCTGCATGCATGTATTTCTAGTTTCTAAATAATTTTCTTTCAAGGGTTTTCCTGCGTCAAAACGTCGACGCATCTTCCCTTCTCGGCAAGGCTCGCCCACTAGTATTGTCGGTCCTTGGCCCTCGCCAGTCATGGTATCCAATTGTCTGGTTTTAGCCGGTCCGAAGGATGCCATTTTGCGGGATCCGACTTCTTTTATTCCTGGAGAACTTCATAATTACTACCCTGAGTGGCAGAGAATTGCTCCTGAGGGGCAAGCAAGGGAGGTATTTTCGTTCATCAAGAAGGGTGTTGATGTATGGGTTTATGTTCATCATTTTAAGGGAATGTTTTCTGGACAACACTATCGCCTGTATTCTAAAAGCTCACTCACACTCAAACTCATTGAGTGGGAGATCTTAATCTTCTCATAACGTTTCAATGGCGGTATTTCCAGCCAAACAGGGGCTTGATTTTCAGTGATTTACCTTATATCTTTCCATCTATTCAGAAAAAACTTTCTCATTGATCAGCATTAACGAAATTTATATGTCACACTCGATGAGTATGAGTGTGAGTGAGCTTTTTGAATACAGGCGTATGACTCACCTACTCCACCTGCACGAGTTTTCCACAATAGCCCCTCATGTGAAAATTTTAAGGACTTTATATCTTCTACGATCCAGGAACGAGTACGTACAGGCTCTCTGATATTTGTTTCTGATTTGGCTCTCTGATATTTATTTCTGTTCACTCCGGAACGGGTAACCCAGCTATACACCGCTTTGTGAGACAATATCTGAAGTCTGTTGCGGCGGAGCAAGCAGACGCCAGAATTTCACCAAAGAAAGCTACACCTTTGTTTTTTGACAAGTTTTATAAGTTAGTGCTTTATGTGCGAGTCTTACTCTCCCGCCCATCAACCACCCCATCGATAAATATATTCACGCACAAGACTTGCTCTTTTTTATTCTCGAGTTCTTTACTGGACAGAGAGCATCCGATTTGGGTCAACTCAATGGACATTTGTCCAGTTTGTGGACATTTTGCAGCATTCGAGTGGCAAGAGTTTACTCGTTTATCAGCGCGTTGGGAAGACCGTAAGAGAAGCCGATTTCCGGCCAATCCCTTTACATCCTTCAAGTAATCCCGCCATCTGCCCAGTTGAAAACCTTAAAATTTACCGTATGCTATGCGCTGCTATGTGCATCAACTTGGGCTCCGGCTTTCTTTTTCGTACGACCGTTAAGAGGACCTCCGTATCGAATTCTCCCTTCCTGGCGTCGTCGGAGGATTGTGACACATTTAAAGGACCTGGACCTGTATACCTGTGAGACGGTGCATGGCTTCAGAGGGGGTGCGGCTATTCTGCTGGGTCTTCTTGGCGCATCCAAGGATGAAATTAATCAGCATATCGGCTGGCCATCCACGCAGATAGCGGACCATTACACACAATTGGAAAAAGGTTTTAGCGGCCGTCAACACCGTGGAAACGTTGAATGACAGCATTCTGCTTGCGGCAGGGACTCGGTGTAGCCCAACTGAAGAGTTGGGCATCGAATTCCGCAACTGTGACAATTTAGTTAACTTCGAACCTTTCTTTCCCAACTAGCTCAATTTTGAGATGGATTTAGGTCTTTAGTTTTGGGAACCAGGGGGGAAAGTAGTTTCGGGGAGTAGGGTTGGGATTGTAGTTTCGGGAAGTTTTGGGGCAAGGAGGGTGCTCGAAACGATCCAGTGGGGTTGCATGCGTGGTATGGCGACAGGGCTCGCATTTCCCGTAACTCTATCTCCCGTGAGCTGATGTTAGCAGGAATGCAGTTAGGATAGATTACTATCCTAAGTGCAGTCAGGCGTAACATCAGCTATATAAGACTGAAATCTTAGTAAATCAGGGTCAGTTGTTAAACGCGGATCCGGGAACGGAGTTGAGAATGCATGCCTACGTGCGGAGAGGGTTTTTCTGCATGCAACGATGTAGCATTCTTTAATAACAAATTTACGACATAGCAATGTGGAATAATTGAACTTCATATATCTTGTATGATAAGTAAAGGCGTGAAATGTTAATTTTTTTTTCTTTCTTCCTTTTTTTTGGTTTAACTCGTTTGGGGTTATTCATACTAATCGGTACTTCCCACCTCCCCACCCAGTCCTCGTCCTGCGCGCCTTGGCTCACGGGCTCGCATTTCCCATAACTCTATCTCCCGTGAGCTGATCTGCTGATGTTAGCAGGAATGCAGTTAGGATAGATTACTAGAATATAATTCCTGGAGGACCGGCTCGTCATTTTTCGGTAACTTCGCCGCCATGTTTTTGAAGCCGAAAACATGGCGGACTTCGCCCTTCTGCGCATGCGTAGAAGCTCTGCTGACGCTACCTGGTCACTGAGCTATATTAAATTCCTGGAGGACCGGCTCGTCATTTTTCAGTAACTTCGCCGCCATCTTTTTGAAGCCACCAATATGGCGGATTTCGCCTTCTGCGCAGTGCGCAGAAGCTCTGCTGACGCCACATGGTTCCTTTTGACCATGGTATTTACCACTGACCAGGCTCAATTCTGAGCCCGCTACAGCAGTATTCTCCCCCCTGGTTTTTGTAAATAACAATTCTCCCCCCTGGTTTTTATATATTTTTTGCCGTGATCATCAAATCTTTTTTGTTTTTGAAATGTTTTTAGGTTGTTTTTTTTTATATTTTTCGCCCTGACATACAATAAAGTTTTATTTTGAGATGAATACAAGTCATACACGCTGTTTTTGCCAGTGCAGGAACAAATATATATTAAAATATGGAAAAATGTGGACAAACTAAATATTTTAAATACTGACACGAACTGACAGGTTTATTATTTTATTTTCGTAATAATATTTTTGTTATTTATACTTTCCAACATGAAAGTTTACAAATGTTTGAATGTTTTGGCACTATCCTCGCATATTTTGAAGACAACTAGGAATTTATGGGCAACAATTTGACTTTTCTAAACCCTAAACTATTTAGTATGTGATGTTATCTTCGTAGGCTCCACTGATTACCTAATGAATATAGCCCTCTTGGAGGTTGATACCATAAACAGAAAGTTATAAAAGTTGCTGCAGATTGAAGACACACTGCTCAGTCAATGCATGTTTATTTTTATTTCATTCATTAATAAATATGACAAATGGTATAAAAACACCAGCCAACAACAAAATCAGATAACATGGTAATGAAGAATAACAATGCACAGTCATAAAATGCATATGAACTTCATCTTGAAAAATAAAAATGGAGATATGATCAAGATTTATTCACAAGGTACAAGAAAATGGATTAAAAGCTGTGATAATTGATCATTTCACTTTGAATTTGACCAGGTAAAAAAAAATATATTAACAGGCTTTAACAGGGTTCATTATCAGAGGTTGGAATTAATTTACACTGTTTACAGCATCTTATCATTCTGTATCAGCACCCTCAGTGTAGGTTTGAAACGTACACGTAGTCTGGAATATTGATATGTTGCCATTTCCATGGCGACGGAACGCATGTATTATTAGTCTTTAGTTTTAAAGTATCAGGTATCAGTATATTGTCAACTCAAACAGAGCGAGAACGGTAAACATCTATAAATCTATACGAACGAATTATCATCAATATCTATTCAAGTTTGGTGTGCGCCAACCAAAGTAAGTTACATTTATCTTGTAGTAGTCAGTTCGTTATTCTCTATTCTCAATCGCGTAGAGTGTCAAATCGTATTCATGTATATATTATGCTTGTGTTAGTTTGCGCGCATGCCATAATCTATGTAAATCTTTTCTAAATTGTGTAGTTCGAACCCACAAACATATCTATATCCATATCCGCAACCATACCAATCTATCTACCAAACCTCAACCTCAATCTCTATCGAGAATCAACAACAGAACATTGTATAATTATAACTGGTATTAAAGTTATTGTTTATGTGTGATCTGTGTGTGTGGAGTTCGTTTATTGCTGCGCATCATACTTGAATTGACTCTTGGACTTTGCGCATTTCAACAATCTGCCCAGAGAGTCTACATTAGTTCGAATTTGAAGGCACAGTATATCAAATCCTGCGCTCGAAGCAAATATATCCCCAACTATAATATATGCGTGAAATCCGGCAGCCACCATGTGCACGATACGCTATCTGTCAATCAAGTCTACTTAAGTCAGCTGTCAACACTCGGGGTGGTAATCAACTTAACTGCACCTGCGATCCGTTTACTAATTTGTGATTACGAAGTTAACACCTGAGAATGGGTGACGAGAATGAACACTCAGTCGAAGAACTTAAAAGGATTCGCAGTTCCGCGAAAGCAAATGTGACGCCTAAGATAAATAGGCTTAACGAACTTATGTCTAGCAACAATATTCAAGCCGTGGAAGAGACAAAAAACGACCTTTTCGAAACTGTGAACGAATTTCAACTCGCGCATAAAGCTTATCACGAAAAGCTCGATAATGAAGAGGAGAAATCGAACTCGTCTCAGTATTGCGCAGTCGTGTTAGAAGAAGCGGAAAAACATAAAAAACAAAGGTACATATCTTGGCTAAGCGAAAATCAGAAGAATGATATAACGGCCGATATCCGTCCTGAAGATTCGATTAGTAACGTCAGCTCCTTGCGGTCAAAAAAATCCAAGACGAGCTCGGTGAGAAGTTCAGCAAGCGCTAAAGCCAGAGCTGCAGCGAAAAAAGCAGCGTTAGAAGCTAAAGCAGCGTCACTTCAAACGTTGCATGAACTCCAGTTTGAGGAATTGAAACTTCAACAAAGAAAAGCGGAAGTAGAGCTTCGCGCCGAAATAGCTGTTGCAGAGGCTGAACGAAAGGTATACGAAGAGAGTGAAGTCGAAGAAATGTATAGTCAAGTAAATAAGAGTTCTGGTTTGCATGAACATTCGCAAAAAATGAATTATGTTTCCACGAGTAGTCCTGCTATAGGATCGAGTAAACGTCCCGATCAACCAAATATTCACAATGTACCATCGAATAGTCAGTTAGAAAACCCTATTCCTAGTAAAGTGCCTCTTAATCATAAAGAATGGAACGACGACAAGCCGGTTGAAAACGATCAGAGCATAAATAATCAACACGAAAATTTTCGAGACGAGTCATTTCAAATGCTAATGGAAACACAAGATCGTCAAAATACCGCGCTACGGCAGTTGATTGAACAGCAACAACAAGGAGTTATGGCATTAACACTACCCCAGCCCATGATGCAGATCTTTGATGGCGACCCGATTAGCTACTGTGATTTCGTTCGTGCCTTCGAGCATCTTGTGGAAAGCAAAATCATCAATCCAAGTGCACGATTGTACTATCTTGTACAATACACCTCGGGCCACGTACAAGAACTGATGAAGAGCTGTCTTACCATGAAATCCAGTGAAGGATACGTCGAAGCAATGCGGCTTTTAAAGGAAAGATATGGTCAAAACTATCAAATTGCTTCCGCTCACGTAAATCGTTTGATCAATGGCCCTGTCATAAAATCCGACGATGGTGTTGAGCTCCAGAGATTTTCCATCCAGTTAACGAGTTGTGCTAACACGTTGAAGAAGATCGGGTGTATCGGGAAACTCGACAACTCAGAGAACAATGCGCTACAAATGGCGAGATGTAGTTGACAGAACAGTGGAACAAGAAAAGAGAGACATAACAATCAACGATGTGACGAAGTTCGTAACAAGTCGAGCGAGAGCTGCAAATCATCCTGTTTTTGGAAAAGTAGACAAGGAAAGAAAGGAAAAGATTGATCCTCACCAAAGACGACCGCGTCCACCAGGAATCAGAGCAAATGGATTTGCTACTCACGGCGAAGAGGACAACCAAGAAGGAGCAACGAAACGAAAGGCATGTCCATCGTGCAAACAGAACCACTGGCTTTCACGTTGTGAAAGGTTCCGTAAACAGTCGTTAGAAGACAGAAAGAGGTTTGTAAAGGACGAGAAGTTATGCAATAACTGCCTACTTCCTGGACATTATGTTCGCTCCTGCACGAAGCAAAGTTTTTGTAAGGTTCCAGAATGCACTGGAAAGCACTCGACCTTTCTTCATCCGAAGAGCAACAAAGACAGCAAGAATTCTAATCAACAAAACGAGGAAGAACGCAAAGAATCAGAAGAGGATTCAAAGTCAGCCCATACAGCTTATGTCAAAATGTCCGTAAAGCCCAATGTCTCAACACGCAGTTCAACAGCTACAGCACTGGCTATTGTCCCGGTTCAAGTGAAAGCGAAAGGTGGGTCAGCGTTCGTAGAAACTTATGCATTCCTCGATTAGGACGAAACACTTCGTTCTGTACTGAAACCTTGCTGAAGCAACTCACGTAAGTGGAAACACAACAAATCTTTCGTTGACAACAATGCAGGGAGAAAATATACCTGTTCAATGTTCCTTAGTAAGCCTCGAAGTTTCCGACCTTAACGCTGTAAACCACGTCGACCTACCAGTGGTGTATTCAAGACCATCTCTGCCTATTTCGCCCGACGCAATTGGCAAGGAAGAAGATGTTCAACGTTGGCCACATTTGAAAGATATACCCTTGCTGGAAATTGATGCCGAGATTGGTCTCCTCATCGGCAGCGACGTACCAGAAGCCTTACAGCCCATTGAAGTGCGCCCAAGCGAGAATGGTGGTCCATTTGCAACTAAACGGTCTTTGGATGGGTACTAAACGGTCCTCTTGGAGGAAGCAAATCAAAGATTCCAACCACCAACTTTGTGCAATCGCCGATGTATTAGAAAGCCAGTTCTACGACTACTGCAACCGCGAGTTTAACGATTCAAACTACGAAGTAGAACCGTCAATGTCCCAGAACGATAAAAAGGCCTTGAAAATTATGGAAGATTCCATCAAGTTAGACAATGGACATTACGTAATCGCGCTACCCTGGAAAAATTATCCACCGCAACTACAAAACAACCGATCCCTAGCTGAACAACGACTAAGTTCACTCAAACGGCGTCTCCAACGAGAACCTATCGTGCACGAGAAGTACACGGCGTTTATGAACGACCTCCTGAACAAGGATTATGCAAGGAAGGTGAATCACGAAGCTCAAGATCCGTCTAAAATCCTTTGGTACCTTCCCCATCACCCAGTGTTGAATCCCCACAAACCCGAGAAGGTGAGAGTAGTCTTCGATTGCTCTGCTAAATACGGTAATACATCACTCAACGACCAACTGCTACAGGGGCCGGATATGACCAGTACTTTAGTCGGCGTACTCACGAGATTCAGAGAGGAAAGAGTGGCAATGACGTCAGATATTGAGTCCATGTTCTACCAAGTTCGTGTAAAACCAAGTGACTGTAGCACATTAAGATTCCTGTGGTGGCCAAATGGAAGGCTCGATGAACCTGTTGAAGAGTACGAAATGCAAGTGCATCTGTTTGGCGGAACATCATCACCAAGTTGTTCAAATTTTGCTCTGAGACGAACAGCAGAAGACAACAAGTCAGAGTTCGATCCGCAAACCATTGAAACAGTCAAGAGGAATTTCTATGTTGACGACTGTCTCAAGTCGGTGAAGTCCGATGAAGAAGCAGTGAGAAGGGCAAGTCAGCTACGCGAGTTGTTGTCGAGAGGTGGTTTCAGATTAACCAAGTGGAACTCGACGTCACAAAAACTCATCAAGTCTTTACCAGAGTCAGAAAGAGCCGAGAAAATCAAGGATCTCGACTTTGACAAGCTGTCCATCGAAAGAGTACTGGGAGTCCAGTGGAACGTCTCAACCGACCAGTTTGGTTTCATCAAGGTTCGCCCCCTGACTAGAAGAGGAATACTATCTGTAGTAAGTTCGGTGTTTGATCCGTTGGGATTCGCGGCACCATTCATCCTTCAAGCAAAGCAAATTCTGCAAGAATTATGCCGATTGAAGCTCGACTGGGACGAAACCATTCCCGAGAAGTTTCAAGATCGTTGGCAATCATGGCTACGAGATCTACCAAATTTAGAAGAGTTAACAATCGATGTTGCTTCAACCTAACAATGAAGAAATTGCGTCAACTCAACTGCATCACTTCGCAGACGCTTCTCAAGAAGGTTACGGAGCAGTTACGTACCTGAGAATCGAGAACAATCAAGGAGAAGTCAAGTGTTCGTTTGTCATGGGAAAATCTCGCCTCGCGCCAATCAAGTCAGTGACAATTCCTCGTATGGAACTATCTGCAGCGGTCACGGCGGTTAAGTTAAACAAGATGTGTCAAGCAGAATTAAGCCTACCAGTTGACGAAACGCTGTTTTGGACAGATAGTACCTGCGTACTCAAATACTTGGAGAATGAAGAAAAACGTTTTCAGACCTTTGTTGCGAACCGCATCAGCGTTATACGAGAGGCTTCCTCTTTGGAACAGTGGCACTATGTCAGGACCGATGACAATCCTGCGGACGATGCATCTAGAGGAGTTTCGGCTGCTCAACTACATCGCTGGATACATGGCCCAACGTTTTTGCAGCAACCCATTAGTACTTGGCCACAACGAACAGCAGATATCAATCTGAAAATCGCGCCAGACGATCCAGAAGTCAAGAAAGAATCAGCAGCTTTCGCGTGTGGAACCATTGGTCCTGATTTCCTTACCACTGTTATACCAAGATGTTCGTCTTGGAGCCGCCTAGAAGAATTGTTGCTTGGGTTTTGAGATTCACGTCGAACCTGCTACGTCGTGTTCGAGAAAAAGAGAGTGTTAGAAGGGCTACGCAAACAACGACGATCGCCCCAATAACCGTCTCCGAATTGCGTGAAGCTGAGAAGCAAATCATTAAGCACGTTCAACAAGTAGCCTTCTTAGAAGAAACTAGCATATTGGCGAAGAAAGAAAGCGAGGAATCAAATTGCAAGGGGATAAAGAAATCAAGCGCTATTTATCAACTAGATCCCACCGTCAAAGACGGCCTGTTACGTGTTGGTGGACGACTACGACGAGCCGAGATCAGCGAAGAAGCGAAACATCCCTGTATTCTGCCAAAAACCCACCACGTTGTCACCTTAATCGTGAATTATTACCATCATGTCTCCGGACATTCAGGCCTGGAGCACACGTTGTCTCTCATCAGAGAGAGATACTGGATAATCAATGGAAGGTCAACGGTCAAGAATATCATCGGAAAATGCCACAGCTGCCGAAAACGTCAATCCCCAGTGTCTCAACAAAAGATGGCTGACCTTCCACGCGACAGAGTTACCCCTTCGAAGCCGCCGTTCACTTATACCGGAGTTGATTGCTTCGGACCCTTTGCAGTGAAACGAGGAAGATCTACCGTTAAGCGATACGGCGTCCTTTTCACCTGCCTCACTGTTCGCGCAATCCACATCGAAGTAGCCTCCTCTTTATAGATACGGAATCCTTCATCAACGCTCTCAGACGCTTCGTTGCAAGAAGAGGTCAGCCCGAAGAAATGCGATCAGACAATGGGGGGAACTTCGTAAAGGGCGAGAAAGAACTCAGGCAAGCGGTGAATGATTGGAATCAAACTCAGATACATGAAGCCCTCCTGCAACAAAACGTTAAGTGGACCTTCAATCCGCCAGCCGGCTCTCATCACGGTGGCGTATGGGAGAGGTGCATACGGACAGTCAGAAAGGTTATCCTGGCAACTCTGAAAGAGCAGCAGCTGGACGAAGAATCCCTCAACACCCTTATGTGTGAAGTCGAGTCTGTGGTGAATGGCAGACCCATTACCAAATTGTCGGACGATCCCCGAGATAACGGACCCTTGACCCCCAACCATCTACTGTTGCTACGTTCAGGATCGAGTGTCCCACCCGGTGTTTTCTGTAAGTAAGATGGCTATGGCAGAAGGAGATGGCGTCAGGTGCAATATATGGCAAACGTGTTCTGGCGTCGATGGTTGAAGGAATACCTCCCGTCTCTCCAACGAAGGCAAAAGTGGAGTATCCCGCAGAGAAATTTCGTGGTCAACGACGTAGTTTTGGTGCTGGACGAGAACAAGCCACGGTGCAATTGGCCTCTAGGACGTGTGATTGAAGTTTACACGAATACCGGTGACAAGCTCGTGCGATCAGTGAAGTTGAAGACAAGTTCATCCGAACTCGTGAGACCAGTGGGCAAGATCGTGCTGCTGGAGGAAGATCAAGCAGAGAAGCAATGATCGAGTAACGTACAGTACAATTCTCAAACTTTTATATATTAGCTAGTTTAGTCTATTGTTCAGTTTATTCAATTTGTTTCAAACCATTTGTTATTGTTAGTTATTAGTAAACTCAAACAGAGCGAGAACGGTAAACATCTATAAATCTATACGAACGAATTATCATCAATATCTATTCAAGTTTGGTGTGCGCCAACCAAAGTAAGTTACATTTATCTTGTAGTAGTCAGTTCGTTATTCTCTATTCTCAATCGCGTAGAGTGTCAAATCGTATTCATGTATATATTATGCTTATGTTAGTTTGCGCGCATGCCATAATCTATGTAAATCTTTTCTAAATTGTGTAGTTCGAACCCACAAACATATCTATATCCATATCCGCAACCATACCAATCTATCTACCAAACCTCAACCTCAATCTCTATCGAGAATCAACAACAGAACATTGTATAATTATAACTGGTATTAAAGTTATTGTTTATGTGTGATCTGTGTGTGTGGAGTTCGTTTATTGCTGCGCATCATACTTGAATTGACTCTTGGACTTTGCGCATTTCAACAATCTGCCCAGAGAGTCTACACTCAGATCATGTTAATTCATGTTGGGTGGCATCAATAAAAGAGTGACTATAGTACAGACTCACTGGGGAAATGGTTAACCTATTAACATTGATATTTGCTATCATGAAAACAACATAGACCAAACTCAAAAGATTGACACTGCCAGGAATTTAATTTTTTCCCGAAGTTAAGAAAAAATGATAAAATTTCGGTATATAACATTGCATTGACAGCACTACTGTAATGTCCGGCCAAAAGGCGAAAATAGTATCTTTGCTGTTTGTACCACACGTTTTGATGGATTTATTGTCTCAGAGGCTTTGGTAATCAGTTTATACTATAATCCAAACTCGAAAGGCCGAAAACGGAATTATTTATAGTAAAAAAGTTGAAAAACGGCTTACCTGGATGTTATAAAATAAGAGCAAAATGAGAAAATTCACTCTACCGATAGGTGAATTAAGCCATTCACAACGTCAGACGCAGAGCACGAAGCTACGTGTGCTTTCCATTTGTTGAACAGGGAAAAAGAGAAACAATTTTATCCATTTTATATGAAAAACAAAAAAATATATACGGAAAGCTGAAAATTTTACATAAAAATCGGGAGGGTGATGGACACAGTTTTTCACTGTGTATCGCGGTATGTCAGTGGTAACTACCATGAGCAAAAGGAACCATGTGGCGCACTGAGCTATATAATAATTCCTGGAGGACCGGCTCCTAATGTTTTTTGCTCAATTGCAAAAAGTGAAGCAAAAAACATGGCGGATTTTGGCCTCTGTGACGTCACTTTGACGTCACCTGGTCCCCTTTGCCCATGGTAATTACCACTGACCAGGCTCAATTCTGAACCCGCTACAGTAGATTCCCCCCCTGGTTTTTATGAATATTTTGTTCTTCCGACTGCCGTGAAACCTTGTTGTTCTGTTTTTTTCGATATATTTTTTACCTAACCCGTAATAAAGCGTTTATTTCGGTTATGTACAAGTCATAGGTACTGTTTTTGCAAATGCCGAAACAAACAAATATTGGGCGAACATAAAAAATATTTAATACGTGGACGAAAGTCGAAAATTTTACAATGATATGAAGCTAACAGGTTTTTTCTCTTTTCTTTGCTTTCAATTTCAATATACATTACTGTGTAAAATTTTAGAAATGCTTGAGTTTTTTTGGCATTGTCATAATTTTTTAGTGTCTTTTATGGATACCAATCTGACTTTTTTTAAACCCTGAACAAAAATATTATAGAAAGTATCCAGTTATGTTGTCCTGTGCCCATGTCTGTGCATTAAATCCAAAGAAACAAGGCCTAAGCTCGTGCAAGATATTGAGTGTAGTATGTAGACCTTTGACCTTTGGTAACAATATCCGGTAACATTATACTTGATATGTAGATATAGCGAAGCGTGTGTTTTTGGCTGGGTTGTGTAGTAAACGTGTGAACATATAAATAGAGTTTTATTATAAATTGCGATACAAGCGTGTTCAGTGTTTCCTTCGATATTACATTCATTTGGGCAGCCATTAAACCATGATAAATTGACTTTTGATAAGGCAAACAAGATAACATATTAGACCTTTAACAGTCACTACAAGTCTACCAGAGGTTGAATGAAATATTTTGTATCAGCAGTCAGCACCTCAAAATTAAAAATAATAACTGTTGATAACTTTCGCCTGACACAAGAAAATTTTCCTGTGAATCCTATCGTAATTAAGTCACGTACCAAAGGTCAAAAAGGCTAATAAAAGCATATAACTTTTTATCGTTGACGCTTTTGCAGTTGTTTATACTATAGTCCGAAGGCAAAAAAGTTCAAAAAAGAAAATGATTTGAAAACTGGCTCACCTGAGGCAAAAATAGCTTTCCCGATAAGTGAATTAAGCCATTCGCAACGTCATATGTAGAGCAAGAAGCCGCTTCTTCATTTACTTGGTCGAACAGGGAAAAAGATAAACAATTTTATCTTTTTTAGAGGAAATACGACAAAAATATATACCGAAAATCAAAAATATTTTCGTAAAGACCAGGAGGGAGAAACATAGTTTTTCACTTTGTATCGCGGTATGTCAGTGGTAATTACCATGGGCAAAGGGGACCAGGTGACGTCACAAAGCTCAAAATCCACCATGTTTGTTGCTCCACTTTCTGATCAGGAGCCGGTCCTCCAGGAATTATTATATAGCTCAGTGATGTGGCGTCAGCAAAGCTCAAAATCCGCCATCCACTGAGCTATATAATAATTCCTGGAGGACCGGCTCCTGTCAAAAAAGTGAAGCAAGAAACATGGCGGATTTTTTCGTGCTGACGCCAGATATGGTCCGAAGAGGTCATGGCAATTACCACTGACACGGCTCAATATTGAGCCCACACCAGTGATTTTTTCCCCCGGTTACTTTTTGTCAGTAAACGTGCTGGATTTACGGTGGCCCACAAGTGTCACGGCAAAAGTAAAACGCACGGTAAAATAGAATTAACTCACGGCAATATAAAATTAACTCCCGGCAAAATGAAATTAACTCACGGCAATACGAAATTAACTCACGGTAAAATAGAATTAACTCACGGTAAAATGGAATTAACTCGCGGCAAAATAGAATTAACTCACGGCAAAACAGAATTAACTCACGTTAGTTGTACGTAACATGAAGTAGAGAGGGGTATTCCCGCGAAATATCTCCGTCATGGCCGACAGAAAGTAAAAGATGTTTTGTTCAGGCTGCGGAAAGGCGATTTACGAAGAGAATAAATTTTGTGCGAACTGTGGAATTGGTGAGTTAATTGTTCGATTAATAAAATTACGCTTATATCTTATTGTAGCATAATAGCATAATAGCCAATAAAAATATTAAATATATGCGCCTTACGGTTTTATATTTATAGTATGCTCCAGCATGTATTTGCAATGTATTTGCATTCGTTTAGCATATTTTATGTGTGATTGAATTTGTAATCATGATTAATTCTTATTGCAAATTACAATTTACAATTGAAAGTACAAAAAAAGATTTTCTTAAATTGGGTATTAAAGTGATTTAAAATTAAAACTTAAAAGCAAAAGTTTCTGGCCCCTAGCACACGAAAGCAAAACGTAGCCTTTATTTAAAAGACATGCAAAAATTTTGAGGCCCTACTGTCCCATGATCAAAACTCAAGAGTGTGCTTATGTGTATTCAAATTTTCATCATGACCCCGCCCCCCAATTCTAGTAGCCTCCCTAAATAAATAAATGATAAAATGTGCAATGGGCATAAGAAAGCATATAATTTGTATTCAATGTGAAAAAAAACAGCATTTAGTTACATTTTATATGCCTGTGTGCAAGCTTAGGTTGATTTATGAGCTAGGTATTTTTGTTTGAGATTTCGAAGAGCTGTGTTGAGACCTTTTTTATGATTTTCTGGTTTAGAGATAAAAAATGCAAACAGGGCTGGCATTAAATCTTTTAAAGAGTATCGAGAATTAAAAGGAAAAGAATGGAAAAAGCGTGTAACTAAAGATCAAACTCCAACCGCTAAAAAAAAGAGAGAGGAAAAGGATGTCGTGATTAATATTGGTTTTATGGAGTGGAGTGAGAAGGAACAAGAACTAAAACGTAAGCGAGGCAAACGACTTCCTCTTAGAGTATCACCAACACTCTCATACTGGCCTTTATTGAAAGAAGCAGAAACCAAATGGAAGAATTTTAACAGCAATCTTTACCAGCCTGAAGAAGTATATTTATTGTTGTATGAAGATGAACGAAATGCCATTTTGCTGCCTGGTTCAAATGAAAATTTCAGCTTAAAGCGCTACCGAGAAGAGATTGGAAAGGATTATAAGAATATAACATTTTATCTTTGTTCTTCATCTGATTTTGATCAAGCAGATCCTGTATTTGGCGATGCTTCATGCTCTAATCCTTCTTCTACAGTTGATTCTAAAGATGGTTCTGATGATTTAGCTACTGCTGGCAATCAACCAAATAAGCAGGAAAATCATGTAGAATATGAACCTACTTCTAAACATAGAAGATCCGAAAGCTTTGTGAATGAAAATGCTAATCCTGCAGAATCGCAAGAACAATTGCATGAATCAGAACAAATTGTTTTAGATGAAGAACTTGCTCGTGAAATGCAGAAGTTTGAAGAAGAATCTGTTTTGCAGGAAGATATTAGTTTTGAAACAGAAAAACTAATTGTTGACTCATTCTCTGTAATTAGCACAATCTCTCAAGCTGTAGATAGGTCAGAACAGTCGTTCATAGTTAGGCGTAGAGGCGTACCACTGCAAAGGACACTTGCTATATGGAAGAGAGAAGTCAAGAAGAATCCCCTTTTTTTGAAGAGGCTTCTAAGAGTTCACTTCTCTGGTGAACAAGGAATCGATTCTGGGGCAATAGCAAGAGAATTTTACAGTATAACTCTTCCTGAAATTGGTCTAAAGATGTTTCCCAATGGAAGTCCGATCGATTCTACTTCTAATGTGGAAAATGAGAGTTTTGTAACTTGTGGACAGATTGTAGCAACTAGCTTATCCCAAGGTGGCCCAGCTCCTAATTTCCTTCACGATAGTGTTTATAATCTTATGGTTAATCCAAATGTGTGTATGAGTGATCTCGATGCAAACAAACATTTGACTTCAGCAGATAAAAACCTACTTACTGCAGTCAGAAGTGATGTTTCCCTTCATCAGGAGACTATACTTGAACATGGCTACACTGGTGTCGTAAACCAAGATCACATAGAAGAAATAGTCAAGTCTATTATAATCAGTATAGTAATGAAAAGAGTAGTTTATTTGAAAGAATTCATGAGAGGGCTTGGTGTATATGGTCTTGCAGAAGTAGTCACAAAATACCCTGAGATTTGCAAATCCTTGTTTGTGCTTGATTCAAAGGACAATGATATTGTTGACGCAAACTACCTATTTTCATTGATGATTCCACAGTATTCGCCTGAAGGAAGCTCAAAGAGAATCACTGAAGAAACTATCATGGATAATTTTCAAGATTTTTTGTTTAAACTGGAGGATGAAGATATTACTGTATCCTTTGAAGAATCTGTCTCTTTTGATGCCGATGTCAACAATGAAAGTGTGGCAACATTCACCAAACCTGACTTCACACCATCAGGTGTAATGGGTTGGTTAACTGGTCAGAGGCACAAGCCGCTTAATGGAGAATCCATCACCATTTCTGTTTAATCATGATTGTGCTATCCATTATCCTGGTCATAAAGTTTGTTATCCAGTCATTGGTTCTTGTGGCAAATCAATAATCTTGCCAGTAAACCACATGAAAACAACAGATGAATTTACTGATATTTTTGTAAATGGATATTGCAATGGACAGACATTTGACCTTCATTGATTAGGACTATATGAGAGCCATGTACAGTCTCTACACTACATGCTTGGGGTTATTTAGACATGTTTTGTTCATATTTTATTTATGATGCATTTGTGCATGCTGTAGTTGTAAAATTTTGTTCCAAAACATTTGGACTCTAAAGCAGTCAGAGATACAAGACATACAAGATAAAAATATGTTCTGACAACAACTGAATGTAAATGTTACAAAAATGCTTAGGGGCTATTAACAAAGGATGTCCAACCAAATGTGAGATGGATAGAGGTATTATGGGGGTTCAATATGCCACATTAACATGAGAAGGAAAGTTGAAAATACAAGCAAAAATATTTTTTTTTAAATTCGGACTTCCATATTGCATCCCCCTCCCATGTTCTGATATTCCAAATCCCCTCCCCCTTGGCTGGAGCATCCTTTGTAAATGGCCCCTTATTGATCATTCTTTAAATAAGGTATTGTTATTAAAATTACTCAATTATATGGATGTGTCACATGCCATTTTCTGCAACATGCATTAACCTTTTATAGAATTCATATGCTTCTTGACAATCTTGTGGAAATGGGAGGCCAAGAGATTCTCTTGCATACTCAAAGTACTCTTCATACTCATTCGCCTGATTAATTTGAACTATTTCTTCACGAGCATAACTAATTTCATGTTCAGGTACTAGCATAAGAAGATTTTCAACACCTCCATGATGCTCAGGAAAGTAATAAATAGAGTCTGGCCGTCCACATACTGTATAATACCTTGATTTTCGTATACGATGTGTATTCCAATGTCCCTTAACTGTATCAATATCTTGCTGTAAAATACCAGAGAATGAAAACCACAGACATTCTTTGCTTAGGTCGTAGGATAAATCTATTTCCTCACGTGATTCCAAATCAGTAAAATAATTTCGCCACCACATAGAACGATTCTTTGAAAAATATGACCACCACCCTTCAATGCGCTGGTTTCTGGGAGATGGGACGTAGCGATGTGCATTTGGACTATCTCGGAAATAGCACTGGGCTGCTGCTACCAAACCATTTTCAGTGCCAAGATCTGTTACCACTTCAACTGGACAACCATTTTGTTCTTCTACAGATTTTAAATAGAACTTTGCTATGTTGTCTGGCGAATTATTGGAACGTGTGACATTAAGCCAAAGAATTTTGCGGCTATAACCGTCAATGGCACCATGAATGGGAAAGCCCCAGGGCTTAAGTTTGTCATACCCATCCATGTGCCACTAGTAGTTTGGCCCTGGGTTATGATATTCTCTCCTTTTAAGCCTGTGGGTTTTCCTTAGTTCAGTTCCTTCCGGATCAAGTTCTTTTAACATATCCTGTACAACTATCCTAGGCACTCGTAATCCTTCCATTTCAAGAGTATGCCAAACTGTTCGATAACCACCTGAGGAACCTGGACCATTTATTATTTCTTGAATACGTTGGCGAACCTGTTCTATAATGTCAGCAGAATGCGGATTATCTGCAAACTTTCTTCGCGTTAGGCCATACGTTTTCAATCTTCGTAGTAATGTGCTTCGACTCATCTTAAAATCGTGGCGTTTATCAAGGAACAACATCTCATCATAGCTGAATCCGCGGTTAAAATAGTAAGTGATAACACTTTCTTCTCTGTCTTCCTCACCTTCAGAAACTGAATCTTCAGAAAGCATAACTCATGTATTATAATACCCCATCTCTTCGAATTTAAAAATTATTTGGCACGATCGCTGATAGAAATTTGGCGGGATGGCGTCCACTACTTCATGTTACGAACACCAAATAGTTTGGATTTGATTTTTATTTTGCCGTGAGTTAATTTCATATTTCCGTGAGTTAATTTCATATTGCCGTGAGTTAATTTCATTTTGCCGTGAGTTAATTTCATATTGCCGTGAGTTAATTCTATTTTACCGTGAGTTTTACTTTTGCCGTGACACTTGTGGGCCACCGTATGGATTCGTTGTTTTGTGAACGACTAAATGTGTGTTTTACTGTAATGTTTTATAAACAATCCTGCCGCAACGGACATTAAGCAAATACTAAAATCACAAGGAATCGGGACAATTTTGAAGCTGAAGAGGTATTTACAAAGTTTTCTATAATATTTTGTTAAGATATTTTCATTATTTTTGATTGTATTTGCTTGTGCAAATCCTTGAGATGTATTAATAAACTGCTGAGATTGTTTTCGATCAGTAAAGAAACAACGTTGTTCATCTAGTAGTAGGCGAGGAATTTATTTAAGAATTGTTAGAAATACACGTCGCTTATCAGCCTTAATACCTGACCACAGATGAAAAACGAAAGCACAGTATAAATCCATTTGAAAACATGCGAAAATCTGTCGTTTACTTTTGATTGTCGTGTACTTCCCGATTCTCTAAATCGTTTTTGTTTTTATAGGCCTAGTCAAAGAAATCTAAAAACGGCTAAAGTGGTAATGATATTTGAATTGATCTTAAGCTAGTTTGGGTGACAGGTATGTAAATATTATGGTTTTTCCATCATATTATGTATTTAAGTATTTCAGTTAATTATCATTTAAGTATTCATTTAAGTATTTCAGTTAACTTAATCTAAACTAAAACTGTAGTCAGTTAGTTACTAGCTTATGCTTATGCCAAATTTGGTAGGAAATATTTTTGCTTTTCGGGAAGCAAATTTTGTTTCTGCATTAAAAGTCAATGTTTCCAGATGTGGGAGACAGGGAAACATTGGAGCAAACATTGAAAATCACGAATATTTTCGCGACAATGTTTCTTGCTGCGTTTGGCCAAGGCTATATTTAAGCGAAATATTTAACTTGTTTCTTGATTGTGTGAGTTGTATGTATATTTATATATTCTCCGTCCTGTTTGATACAGGTGGGTTTTTTACCTCACAAATTTTTATTGAATTAAGATGTTAATAAGTAGAATTATACGTTAAAACGGTATTTTGAAACAATAGCCAATAAATTGAAGTGATTTAGCATATGAGCAAGCAAAATGTACAATGTGTTTTAACAATATTTATTGTGTGTGTATTTATTCGTTAATATTACAAGGTTTGATCTTTATTCCGTGATTTTATTTTGTTATTTTTACACGGGAAATCGGGGAAAACCCACACGGAAAATCCATTTTTCCTGTCTGCGCGTGCGCATTGCGAGTTTGGCTGACAAGCGCATGCGTATTTGCTACTAAAACAATGGCGGTTCGAATATTTCGAAGCGCGAATATAGCAAACTTTGGAGGGATTTTTTTCCCATTTGTGCACCTGTTTCACTTGGGGAGCGACGGATTCTGATAAAGTAAGTTTTTATCTATTGATTCATGTGAAAATTATGTAGTTTCACGAGGGGTGCAACGGAATTGCATCTTTTGGATGCTCATCCTACGGCCTACTTCGCCTGATGCCTCTCTGGGCAAGTTATTAGTAATAAGGAATACACAAATGGTATTGTCCTTGTCTAGGTTTTAATCAGGTGAATCCCTCATAGTCCTCAAGAGGCCAATACATTTTTCCCTTGCTTCATATTGTGAACTTCCAGTCTCACTAAATATAATAAACATGTGTTGTATGTGGGGTTTGTTGAGTACTTTTGTTTGGCTACAATGCACCAATTCTAGTATTTCACAACATATTATTTGTCTCCACCAAATTATGTTCTATGCAGAAGCATTTCTGTATTCTGAGTCATTTTCATTATCACATATTTGCAGAACCATGCAATCTCTGATGAACTAGCTGTGTTGCTAATGTGTTTGAAAAGAAAGGTATCACAAAATACTGATGGATTATTTTGTTAGGAACTTTAATTAACATTAACTTTTAGAAATTTAGTTTTAAAATTATTAACAATTAATTATGAATAATATAAATGTAAAAATAGTAAATAACAACAATAATTCATTTTGCAACATTAAATGTGCAGTCTCTGCAATTTTTCAAAACATATGTCAGGCAAAGACGTTCGGCCTGACAGTTTCTTGCCAGGTGGCCCACTTTCCCACACTTGAAGCATTTTTTTTCTACAAAATACATACAACAATTACTGTAACTGGTTTTATTTTATATCTCATAAATACTAGCTAGTATTAATCATGCAATAGTTTGTGACTTTTCCTATTGGTTGCAAGATATATGAATTTGTTTATCAGTGGAAGAGTTGTTATATGGTATAACAGCACAATATTTCTTACTTTTGTGGTGATCCCTGTTAAATTCTGAAATAAATCAATATTTTAATTGTAATTAATAAGAGCAAATACATATGACAGGTGAAATGTTTCCTATTTCCCCTCAATACTTGTGCTTTGTGATATCAAAAAACTTTGAAAACTCATACTTCTTTTGCATGTGGCAGCTCTATGGCCCCTTTGGCCACAGTTGTAACATTTTCCTAAATAAAAATAATTATGGTCAATATAATTTTATTCCTGATGATTTGTTATAAGGGAGCAATAAATTTTAAATGGTTTACCTTGGAATTGTCTTCTTTCTTTATCATCTGTGTGAAAGATATTTGTGAAAAACTATTTATATATGACAGGACAAAACACGTTAATCATAACAATGCTGTTTCTAAGCGTTTAATGACATATAGGAAAGGTAGCATGTTTTTTATACATGGCTGTAGCTCTGCGGGCTGTATCCTTAGAAACAAAGATAGATACAGTCATACAGGCATGCTCTAGCTATGATATATTTTATCAAAAACCGGTCCAAACTTATTACGAGTACATGTCTTAAAAATTCATACCATTTTGGCGATTTTCTTCGGCGCCAACATCGGCGGACGTCGGCTCGCCGTTTTTGTTATCTCCGTTAGGCCCTTCAATATAGAATTTTACGATTTACTGAAGTGTAAATAAGGTAGTTATAACAACTATTACCCAATTAGCTTTTTTTGAAAGGCATCCTAAACTTTTTTAAGGGTATTTTAAGCTTTAAATGTGAAATACGTATATCGCGAAACACATATGTACCGACCGTTCACGATGTTTTTCTCTCCGTTTTCCATTCTAGCGCTCTAAAATATAATTTTTTTCTCAAATGTTGAAAATAATAAACTGATAAAACCCTATATAATTTATTATATTTAAAGACCAGCTCGTACCTTATTACTTTAAATACAATTTCCGGTCAATTGCAAATGAAATATAAACAAAAAAAAAAAGTAGTAATGAAGTGGAAGTATACTCGGAAGGAAAATGCCACTGAGCTATATAATAATTCCTGGAGGACCGGTGTCCTAGCGGATAGTGTCCCCCGCAGAAAGTGTCCCCCCGGACACTATCCGCTAGCGGATTATGTCCCTCCGGACACTATCCGCTAGCGGATTATGTCCCCCCGGACACTATCCGCGACGCGGATAATGCCCCCCTTCGCGAATAGTGTCCCCCCCCGATAAAAACAACTAAAGAAGATTTAGTTCTTTGGTCGATCACGATTACGTGATTGAAAAAGTTCTAAATTTGTATTTCAAATTTTAGTGTTATTAGTGTTTCGAATTTAAACATGTTATTACGCTCTCCACCAAAAAGCGTACCAAAAAAGATGGCGGATTTTCAGCTTTACTGACGCCACATGGTCCCCTTTGCCCATGGTAATTACCACTGACATACCGCGATACAAAGTCAAAAACGTGTCCATCACCCTCCCGATTTTTATGAAAATATTTTCGTTTTTCGGTATTGTTATCGGCATGTATTTTCTCCGCATTTCATCTAAAAAGACTCTTTTTCCCTGTTCAACAAGTTAAATGGAGAAGTGATTTCTTGCTCTACATATGATGCTGTGAATGGTCTAATTCTGAGTAATTTGCCTATCGGGATATTCATTTTTACCTCAGGTAAGCCGGTTTTCATATAGATATTTTCATTTTTTGCCTTTGCCATTGGTATAGACAACTACCAAAGCGTCTGTTGCAGTTATTTCTTTTGAAATTAATGTTAAAAACGGCAAATATGCTGCAGAGTGCAGCCTTTTTGATCAATGGTACATGACTTAGTTACGCTATGAAAAACTATATTTTATGAAAAAGGATCAATAACTGATCTTTTGAGTTTTGGCTATGTTTTGGCTTTTGAAAAGAACTCTTATGCAGTGGCGTAGCCAGCCTGACGATTTTGTCCCGCTATGTAAATTTCGAGTTATTATAATTATTCATGTCTTTAGAAATCTATTGTTTTCACAGTTAGTGAACACTAAAATATTAGCATAGCGGGACAAATCGACAGGTAAGGCTGGCTACGCTACTGCTCTTATGGGATTTGCATAAGCTTTCACTCATATTTAATGCCAATTCATGAGTATTTTCAGTCCAAACAATTAAGATGAATCAATATTCAATTCTCCCAGTGAATCTACCATAGTCTCTCTATTGATCCTTTCTAGTCTATTTTAGATGAATTTAAAACATTAAACATGATGACTGTGTGAGTGCTGATCAGTACAAAATATTTTATTGTCAGATTTCAACAGTGGTTGTAAAAAGTCTAGTATGTTATCTTGTTTGTCCTGTCAAATGCAAAGTCAATAATCATGGCTAGACTTCTTGGCATCTTGCACCTTGTTGATCAAGCTACAAGCTTGATTGTTAATTTGCAATGGTTTTACTCTCCTCTGGCTCTGTCCTCTGGGTGTACTCTATAGAGTACAGTTAAACTTGGTCTGATCTCTCTTTTTTAGGATGAAGATACTATTGAATTTGGGGATGGCTTTTTTGCAAATTACTGGAACATTAAACTGTTAATTTTACCATGTTGACTTTGTTAGTCATAGTTAAAACAGTTATTTAAATGGAAAATAAGTTTATACAGACATGCATTGATTGAGCAGTTTGTTTTCAATTTGCAGCAACTTTTATAATTTTCTGGACAGTTTTACCCTCCCCACCATTCAAAGGAATATTATCATGGGGCTAATCAGGAATTGAAGGTTAATAGATTATAGACTATTGGAGGAATGAATAGGCTCAGTTGCAGTATCATGAATTCATGAGACATTTGTTTAATAGCACAACTAGTACCATAATCTTCTTGGTACCATAATATTTTTTTTGTTATTTACCATAGCCTTTCCTTGCATTATCTGGAATATGATTCCATATCAAATCCTTGAGTCAAGCAGGGAATCATTTGAAAGTGCATTACTTGGGATACAGTAAGATAGGGGTAACTTAGGCTAGCTATAATGACCTGAATGAAAATATCCTATGCAAATATGACTTGAAGTACTATTACTATATAATCAGCCGCCCAGCATCTTGCATGAGGTTTGGCCTTTTTTCCTTGGGCTGATATGCATAAGCATGATGTTTTAAGGAAGACATCACATTACAAGATATTTTCTGCCGGTAACCTTTAGTCGGCGATTGATATCCGAAAGATAATCCAAATTTCTGACAAGACTCGAAAAATATTCAAGTATTTTCAAAAATTTTATACAGAAATGTATGATTAATGAAAATAAATAAAATAACCTGTCAGCTAATCGTACATAAAAATCCTTCGTCCACAATTTTTTTTTACGTTTTAATATTAATTTTCTCTGGCATTGGCAAAACAACGTCCACGATTGTATAGAACTGAAATAAACGCCTTATTGCAACGCTTTGTAGCACAAAAATAAATCAAAAAATACAAAACAACAAGGTTTCCAACATGTTTCACGGCAAAAAAAATTCATAAAAAAACCAGGGGGGAAATACTGTTGTTTTGATAAACCAGGGGGGAGCATCTCTTGTAGCGGGTTCAGATTTGAGCCTGGTCAGTGGCAATTACCCTGGGCAAAGGGGACCATATGGCGTCAGCAAAACTTCTGCGCAGTGCGCAGAAGGCAAAATCCGCCATGTTTTTTGTGCAAAAAGATGGCGGCGAAGTTACCGAAAAATGACGAACCGGTCCTCCAGGAATTATTATATAACTCAGTGCTCTTGGCCAGAAAGTGAAGCAAAAAACATGGCGGATTTCGGCGTTTGCTGACGCCACTAACAGCTGGGAAATTTGTTGCGCATGCGCTAGTTCGGCTTGCGTGTACCCCACGAATATATTTCGCGCACTACACGGCGGGACCTTTAAATATATAAACAAAAACATGGTAGCCAAACTTTCTTTCGGTGTTTTGCTTGTTTTTAATGCCATCAAAAATAAAAAGGAATAAAAAGGGATAAATTTTGTGCCGTGTGTTGCAAATGCTGCCAAAAAAATTAAATGCTGCAAGAAGTAGCCTTCCGCAAAGCACATTTTTGGAGAGTTGTTTTGGTCTTCCCTTGACGACGATGTACAGACACAAAGATTATAAGCGAAATTACACTTATGGGGGCAATTTATTATTAAAAACGATTATGAAATTTTTCTTTCTAAACCTCCAGGGAATTCAAAAGTGCAATTAGAATTTTGGAGATTTCGGCTAATTTTCTTTTAATCTGGTCGAGTAGGGACCACGCGTAAATAAAGAATGGAACGGAAAAATTCAAGGACATACTTTTAGAATATTTCTTCCTCGGGATATTTCTAACGTAACGGGGCTGACTTTTCTGTACAGCAATTATTAAATTGGTGCCAAGGAATATAGCAAAAAATGTTCGCAGTTATTCAAATAGTTTCATGATTTTTTACCTGAACACGTCAACCGGTAAAAGCACACAAATACTCAATGTATCAAGTACAATCCACGATTTCATTGGTAAGGGCAATTTTCACATCAACAAAATGCTGTTCGTCTCAAACAACAAACAATGTGGATGTCAAATTTAGTGCAAAAAGTTTGGAGATTTCCTTGAGATTTCGAACTATCCGGCTTGCTCAATAAATACCCGTGACTCAGGTTTACAAACTTCACAGCTGCTTAGGCATATGTTTTTTTGGCATATATATTTTTTCGTATTTCATTTTTGTTTCTTTTTTCTTCGGTTCAAAAAAATTGAACGAAGAAGTGGCTTCTTGCTCAAACGATGTGGGGGGAGTATTTTTTTCTCATTTAGCATTCAGGTAAGCCGTTTTTATAATAATTTCGGGATTTTTTGTCTTTAGACTACATATTTATCACTAGTCTGACTACCAAAGCTTCTGAGCCATTATTACAATGATTTAAATCCATCAAAACGTATCGTATAAACAGCAAATATACTATCGTATTTTCGACCTTTGGTACACGAGCTAATTACAGTGCAATGTAAGTTATGCAACTTCTTGTTCAGGTCCACATTTCATTTTATGGCATTCAGGCATTGGAGTGGATTCATGACACCTCATTTCAGTCATTTGAGAAGAGTGACTATTTTCTCTTGACTTGAGTGGGCAAAAAATGGTGGGAATTAAATTCTTGGCAGTGTAAATCTTTTGAGTTTCATCTATGTTGTTTTTATGTTATAGCAAGCATCTATGAAATAGGATTTGTGGAGTGTTTTTGTGCAAGCAGTAACTTACTTACATTTAATATGCCAATAGGTAAACCTTTCCCCCAGTGAATCTATTAGTCTATTGATCCCATCCCATCATCATTAACATGATGATGTGATGATAACATCATTATTCACATTAACAATTAACATGATATGACTGACAAAGGTGCTCATTGGGTGCTGATACAAAGTAATACAATTTTGTGGCAAACAGTGTAAAATTGCAACCTCTGATAGTGGCTGTTATAGCCTAGTTAATATATTATCTTTTTTGCCAATTTATCATGCAATTATCATGGCTTACAATCAGTGGCGTAGCCAGAACGATAATTGGGGGGGCCAATATTCATATATTCGTGATACGCAGGTTTAATTTCTTTTCAAATCAATTGTCTTTACAGTCTGTTAACATGAATATATGAATATGGGCCCCCCCCAATTATCGATGCTGGCTACGCCACTGCTTACAATTAATTTCCTAGCCTCTTGCACCTTGTGAATATATCTCGATGAGATCTTTATTTTTATTTTTCAGGATGAGCATGCCATGAATAATAAAGCAAGAGATGACTTGTCATGCAAATTGCTGGAACATTTAACTGAGATGAATACAGCACATTATACATGTTGTGATGAATGTGCATTGCTATTCTTAATTACCATGTTAACTGATTTTCGTGTTCGCTTGTGTTTTTATACCAATTGCTATATTTATTGAAGAAATAAATATAAACATGCATTGACTGAGCAGTGTGTCTTCAAGCTCCACCCATTTGATAGTTTTCTGTTTATGGTATCAACCTCCAAGAGGGCCATGTTTATTCGTTAGGCTAATCAGGAATAATGGAGCGTATGGAGGGATAAATATTACTCATTACAATGACCAGGGGTCCATTGATGCAATTAAACAATACTAAAAACTTTTATAGCACTTTGAGGTACAAGCTAATGATTTTGCATTTTGCCTGAGCTTTGCCTTCTGTTTCTTTGGCTTATGATTTATGCACAGGTATAAAGTCCTGAAGACATCTTCACATACTAATTGCATACTTTCTCTATTAAATTCTTCAGTTCATGGTTTTATTGGTTTAGAAAATCAAATCGATGCCCATAAATTCCCAGTTGTCCTCAAAATATCCTACGATAGCGCCAAAACTGAATTCAAAGTTCAAAAATTTATAAAACTTCATTGTGATATTGGAATGCATAAATAACAAATATATAAATAAAATAAAGCAATAAACCCGAGAATAAACGTTTACATAAACCTGTCAGTTCGTGTCAGTATTAAAATCTTTAGTTTGTCCACATTTTTTCGACATTTTAATCTATATTTGTCCTCGCATTGGCAAAAAACAGCGTCTATGACTTGTATTCATTTTAAAATAAAAACTTTATTGGAGGCCAGGGTGAAAAATATATATAAAAAAAAACTATTTCAAAAACAAAATTCGGCAAAAAAATTCATATAAACCAGGGGGGAGAAATGTTATTTAGAAAATCCACGGGGGAGAATGCTGCTGTAGCGGGCTCAGAATTGAGCCTGGTCATTGGTAAATACCATGGCCAAAAGGAACCAAGTGGCGTCAGCAGAGCTTCTGCGGTTGCGCAGAAGGGTGAAGTCCGCCATGTTTTTTGCTTCAAAAAGATGGCGGACAAAGTTACTGAAATGGGAGGAGCCGGTCCTCCAGGAATTATCATATAGCTCAGCGGCTTCAACTTTTGGCAGAGAGCCGGTCCTCCAGGAACTTTATATAGCTCAGTGCACATGGTCCTAAATGGCCATGGTAGTTACCACTGACCAGGCTCAAATCTGAGCCCGCTTCGAAAACATTCCCCTCCTGGATTTTTCCCCCCGAGCCGGTGCGGAGCATCGTGCGAGGGTACTAATTCCGCTAGGATATTTACACCCACGATGTGCAAATCACTGAGCTATATAATAATTCCTGAAGGACCGGCTCCTGACCAGAAAGTGAAGCAAAAAACATGGCGGATTTTGAGCTTTGCTGACGCCACATGGTCCCCTTTGCCCATGGTAATTACCACTGACATACCGCGATACAAAGTCAAGAACGTGTCCGTCACCCTCCCGATTTTTGACTGATATCAGTTTTTGAATATTTTTTTATTCATCTTTCCCGCCTCACTCTAAATTAAAAAATGCCGAAGTTTTGCTGCGTTATTGGTTGTCATAATTCCTTCTCGAAGGAGAATATTACCTCCCACCGGTAAGATATTATGCAACTTCATAATTTTGTAGTTTTTATCGCACAAAAACACGATTTTGTTTGCACGTATTGAGGAAATGGCGTCATTTTTTATTTTTCGCACATTCAGAAATAGTTGTAAAGAAATTTTAAGTAAAGAAAGGGTTGAATTTCTCTGACCTTTGAGATAATTTGCATTCTATATTATCGTGTTTTGACTGTTTTCAGTTTTCAATGTGTTTCGTGCCACAAACGGCAAAATTAATTTAACTTTTTTAATTGTCGTAAGGCTTGAAAATACAGTGATATCATTTTTTTTTATTCAATAGCTCTAAAATCAAATTTACAAGAACATGTGCTAGAAAATACATACATATACATACATACACACATGTATTTGATATACCGCATTAATATATCCATACTAGAAAATTTGAATTTTTAACATTACTCTAACATTCAAATATAGTTTTCCTGATGCTGAGAAGAGTCCTGAGTTACATGCCTTATGGATGGAGAATATAAACAATAATGTTCCAGTTGAGTTTACTCCAATTAAGGGAAGTCGTGTGTGTTCTGAACATTTTAGTGTGGACATGATGCAAAAAGTTGGGCAAAGGACAATGCTGTTGCCATATGCTATCCCAACAATATTTGAAAAGTCTCAGGTTTGTGCCTCTTTTAATTAAATTGGTGAACAATTAAGATTATAATTTTCTTTAAGACTCAACTCCAAGGAGCTGTTGCTAACTACTGCAGTGCAAATCATATTATGTGAAGCAATATTCATTAACACTAAAAAAAAATTAACAGCCTGAATTGCCATACATTTAGGTTGCAAACATATATAAGTTTTTGCTGGTCACCTGCAATGCATATAATGTTGTCACTAGTGGAATGTATAACTCGATAGTGCATGAGTACCATCTTGTCTTGCATGTCTTGTGTGGCATTTTACACCATAGATAAATTATTTAAACATAGATAAATTTTTATTGCGTTATCAATATTAAATTTAACATTTCTGTCAAGGTAATTTCACAAAATGTGGAACATGTAGAGGTTGCATCAAAAGATATTGCAATTTGGATGACTGGTAGAGATTGTGTAAGTACGCAAGAAGTACCTGGACTTATGGTAAGTGAAGACATTGCAGTAGATTTAGCAACTGGGAGTACTGGTAAAGTAGTTGTTCCAGGTGTCAGTGATAAAAAGGTAAGCTCTCATAATGTAAGTGTACAAGGTAAAGAGCTCACTACAGATAATGTAATCACACATGGAAGAAAAAGAAAGCCTTCAGATCAAGACTTTGATGGGATGGCTATTAACGGGGTAAGTACTGTTACGAGATAATTATAACAATAGCAATGGCATGCGCTGAACACGTGAACAGTCCATTTTTAAGTAGTGACGAAGAGACGATAATTACACACGTAAAAACGCACGAGTTGTAACAAGCCTGCAGCAAGCTTGTCGCAAGCTCGTTTCAACAAGCTTGTTGCAAGATTTATTCGCACCGCTTGTCCCAAGTTGTTGTGACGGACGTGTAGCAAGTTGTTATCAGACTTGTAGCAAGTTTGTTGTGACAATGCTGTACCAAGGTTGTTGCCAACAAGCTTGCTACAAGTCTGACAACAACTTGCTACAAGCTTGTTGAACTTGAGCTGTTCCAAGCTTGTTATAACAAGGCCGTTACAAGCTTGTCGCGACAAGCTTGCTGCAAACATGGCCGCGCATTAAATCTCGCTTGAAAACACGCGTGTTTTCCCGGAGATTGTGAAACAAAGAACAAACAACGCAAAGTTTGATGTAAAAATCATATTATTTTAAAAACAAATTCAAAGGTTAGCAATTAAATACAAACTTCACATTTGAAGTATCAAGATTACTAAAGGCTCAGTACAAGAACATATGTATTTTCCTTTCTGAGTATATAGCCTAATAATCAGTTCGTAAGAAAAGTTTCTTTGCATTCATATGGCAAAAATTAACTGGTGCATGAATATTCTTGTATAATACCAGTATTTCAGTCACTTGTTGAATTGACTTCGTCATCCCAAGAATCAACAGCTAGCTGCACCTCTTTCCTATAATTCACTTTGTTTTGATACGACTTTCCGGCCAATACCTCAGTTTAGCTCCAGTTTGATAATCAAATTCCTATAAAGTATAATATACAATGGCTTCAGGAATCAGTTACTTTAAAAAATATGCAAATATTTTTGAGGAAACTGGTTTGCAAATACGTTGAGGAAACTCCATCCTGTCTGCTGTGGCGAGGGTCTTGCTTGCCATCCAAGTCTAATGTCAAATAAGTAATGTACAAATACTTTATTACCATAATACGTAAATATATATTATTATTTCTAATCAGAGCACGATAAAAACATACGCACAGATATTAAAAATAGGAAATTTTGCACTTTACCGTACACCTACTCGTCATTAAAATATTTGAATTATTGAATACAAAAAACCGGCAAAGTTTCGATTTTGATAAATATCCACAGAAACTAACCGTTCAATGTTTATAAAAGCAATAAATTCAACAAATATTTTAAAAACTATATAGTTTTAAAAGGCTAGCTTGTGTACTATAATAAATTGTGTTGCCGGCGTTGTGTACGCCATATCAAATATTTGGATGAATTAAACGCACATACCTTTATTAAAACGTCGAACTGTAGTATTCTTCAAACTTTTTTAAGTTGCCCATCCGTTTTAACTGATATTTCAACGTTTATTAAACTTTTAAAGGCTTAAAAAATCAAAGGTTTTGGCACAAAGATAGCTCAATGACCAGGTGAATCAGTGAACTCTTGAAAAGAGCAGGGAAATTTGCAAATATACTGACGTATATTTCAACCAATAAGATCACTTATACATAGTTTAAACAGAGTCTGAACCAATGAGATTACTCCGTTGAAATCGTCACTTCCTCAACGGTTCAACGGTTATAGATATCCTTGAAACAAGGAAATGTTCATCTGTAATGTTTTTAAGGAATTCGGATTCTTTTCAAATCTTATTACTGAAAGAAGTTATGAACTTCGTTGCAGAGTGTTAAAGTGTTTAAAAGCTCGTTGATCTTGCTTTTGCCATTTGATGAATGGCAATGATAAAAAAAAATCATATTTGGCCCAGTTCAAATTGATTTTGTTGTTATCGGAAAACTTTTGCCGTTAACAATGTCGCTACAACTTGTTGGAACTGTCTTGTTACAGCATTGTCACGCGCAGCCTTCGTACACGCTTGTTGTGACAGGCTTGTTACAACTTGATGACTATAACAACTTGTCAACAAGTTGCTCCAACAAGCTTGGTACAGCTTGTTGTCGACAAGCTTGGAACAAGTTGTTCCAACAACTTGCTACAAGTCTGCAAGCCAACAAGTTGTAGCAAGCTTGATGTCAACAAGCTTGCTACAACCTGTTGTCTCAACAAGCTTGTTACAACTTGTCAACAAGCTTGCTACAAGCTTGTTGAGCTAACAAGTTGTCAACAAGATGTGAGATTTTTAGGTGTGTAGTGGGGAAAAGTTGGGAAAAGTACGGACCATGAGGAGATTTTGTTTTGAGGCTAGGAAGAAGATATGTGATTCAAGTATTGACGAATTGAGTATTTTAGACGCATATTTATGATAATAAAACAGAGCATAACATTACGTGTGACAGTATAATTTAATATCATAACATTGGTGACCCCGCCGAGAACGTATTGTTTACAAAATACAAAGCACAGCCGTCAAAAGGAACGATGCAAAGGGACGCTATAGTTGACATTCCAGAAGCCGGAAACGTCGAAGAAACGGTCGAATCACTACGAACGCAGATGGCAGCCATGCAAGCTGCCATTGAAGGACAATCATCATCGTCATTTTTTCGCCCAAAATCCTTCAGTGGGTTTTCGTATGAGGATATTACCGACTTTATCGAAAGATTTGAACGATACAGCAAGTTTTATAATTGGACAAACGCCAAGAAACTGTCTGCATTAATGCTATTGTTTGAAGGCCCAGCGTTGGCATGGCTACATACGGTACCAGACGAGACAAGGAACAATTATGCTAGTCTAATAACGGCCCTTCGACAGCGATTTGCTTCACCAAACGAAGAGTTCCTTCAGAGACAACAATTAAATGACCGAAAGCAAGGTAAGAGCGAAAGCCTTAACAGTTACACAGAGGACATTATTCGTAGATGCAGCCGACTTGGACTTAATGACACCAACAGAATGAACTGTTTCATATCAGGACTAAACGACGAGTTAAAATCGCATGTCATTTTGAACCGCCCAACAACATTTGAGGAAGCCGAATCCTTGGCGCGCCTGAAAGATACTGTCAGCAGAAGTACAAAATGTGGCAAAGCAGAGTTACCTGCTCCAAATAATGTAATAAATCAGATACATGATCTCCTAAATGAGAAAAAAGCTTCAGAGAAACAAGTAGAAACAATTTCTAATGATAACCTCAGAGAACGACAACGCCTAGCAGAGCTCGAGGGCCAAGTGCAACTTTTAATGTCCACTATTGACCGACCACGAGCATCCACAGTAGCACCTATTTCAACCAATTATCCCCCTGTTCAGACTCCCTCTACCCAGGATATCGACGCCATGAAAAGGGATATCATAGCAGCAGTTCGAGACGAAATCAGGAAAGACACACCACAAAATGCCCCAACAGACCGACAGGATTTCAGCGTAGGAAACAGATATCCCCGGCGAGACAGCAGAGGACGAAACCTTCGAACAACGGACGGGCAGCCAATCTGCAATACCTGCCAAAGAGTTGGGCATGTTGCAAGGTATTGCAAGGAAGCAGGTACGTCCCGTTTATCAATCCGCCCCCAAAGTCGCTATGTCCCTCCTCCCCAGCCCCCTTATCATAACTATCAGTATCCCTTAGCACCACCACCACATCCTGAGAATAATGCTGGGTATTTAAACTCCCAAGGGCCTTCCATATGGGGACACAGGGGGGCCCGCAAGTAACTGGATATTCCCCACCAAATCGATATCACAACAGCTCTTATCCAGACACGTTTTGGCAAACGAGTGGACATTTCAATGAACATTATTCACCACATGTCCAACCCAGCCAACAAAGTCAGTTTATACAAACACAACCACCCCTTCTACCCTCTACATTACCTAGAGATATTAATGTTTCCCCTAAAGTCCCAGTGCCAAATGTACGTGATAGATCGGAAGTTCCATCCATTTCCCCATCAACTAATGTCCTGGATCAGTCAACCCAATTCAGTAATGTTTTGATTAATGGTACTGTATCACTAACCCCTATACAAGTTCTTGTGGACACTGGTGCTGCTGTGACAGTAATCAGTACAGAATTTTACCATAAAGTTTTAAGTACATCAACACCCCTAGAAAATAGTGAAGTGCTCCGATCGGTCAAAACGGCAAACGGTGCTCACATACCAATTGAAGGCGTTGTGACCTTTGATCTCACTTTGGGGCATACAAAATACAGCTGCAGCGCCTATGTAGTGTCCGGTCTTAGCTATTCTACCGTTCTCGGTCGCGACTTTCTGCAACAAAACCGTGCTATCATCAATATGGGTACCCATACCGTTGAATTTTTGGGTGACAATGTGCTCATGTTTGCGGATGAAAATTGCCCACCCAGCTCCTTGCCCGTTAAATGTGGTCAAACCCAAGTAATTGATGCACATTGCGAAGCTGTCATTCCAGCAACTGTTGGTCAGATAACAAATAATGTTATTGGTTTAATTGAGCCAGGAGAGAGACTCCTCAACAGATACCATCTAGCTGGTGCAGCATCCCTGGTATGCCCAGACATACAAGGAAATATCCCTTTCCGGTTACTAAATCCAACTGATGAGCCTGTTACAATCTTCCGTGGTGCCACATTAGGACAGTTCACACAAAAAGATTTCGAGACCACACCTCTTACTGATCCGCCCACCCCTATGTCATGTACAGGATTACCCACGACAACTCAGAGAAGCACCTCACTACCTATTATCAACCCCTTGGCAAGCACAATCCACCAATCTGATTTCGCTGATCTGCAAGACCCACCTAGAACACCAACCCCACAAAGCCCAACTTCCGCTTCAGCCACGCCCTCTGATTTTCCCAACCTGACCAACTCCGTGTTGTCTAACCCTGAGAAACAAGCCCTCTCAGAACTGCTTATCGAATACTCCGACGTCCTGTCTCATTCAACCAAAAGCTTGGGTCGAACAAACCTGGTCCAACATAGAATTGATGTCGGGCCTAGTCCCCCAATTCGCCAACCTCCATACAGGGCCCCCACACCAAACGACGAGAGATTGAAAACCATGTTCAAGAAATGCTGCATGCAAACTTGATCCAACCTTCCAATAGTCCGTGGAGTGCTCCAGTTGTCCTGGTCAAGAAAAAAGATGGCTCATCCCGTTTCTGTGTAGACTATCGTAGGCTCAACTCGGTTACACGTAAGGACAGCTATCCAATTCCACGAGTAGATGATGCTTTAGATGCTCTCTCTGGAGCCAAATACTTCAGTACACTCGACCTTCGTAGCGGTTATCATCAAGTCGAAATGGACAAATCATCTCAACAGTACACAGCCTTCGCCACGGCATCGGGTTTGTACGAGTTCTGTGTGCTACCTTTCGGTCTGTGCAACGCGCCTTCCACCTTTCAACGCTTAATGCACCAAGTACTCCAAGGATTGGACGGGAACATCTGCCTAATATATCTGGATGATATTATCGTATTTTCTTGCACATTCGACGAACACCTTTCCCGCCTAAGATTAGTTCTCGATCGTCTACGAGCGGCTAACCTTACTTTGAATCCGAGTAAGTGTTTCTTTGGCCAACAATCTGTGTCTTTCCTTGGTCACCTTATCTCCCAACATGGGATCCAACCTAACCCCGAGAAAACACAATTGGTACGTGACTTCCCTCGTCCTCGAAGTGTAAAGGACATTCGTGCTTTTATTGGCCTTGCAAGTTACTACCGCCGGTTCGTGAAAGACTTTTCATCAATTGCCGCTCCCCTCACTCGGTTGACCAGAAAGAATACCGCATTTAAGTGGGATGAGTCATGTGAAAGAGCCTTTAATTGCCTGAAGAACGCCCTGGTTACACCACCGATTTTGGCGTACCCAAATCTCTCCCAACCCTTTCAACTACATGTTGATGCCAGTGCAACCGGACTCGGCTATATTCTCGGTCAGAACATCGAAGGGCGAGACGTTGTCATCGTGTACGGCGGTCGGCAACTCAGTAAGGCTGAATGTAACTATAGCACTACGGAACGGGAAGCACTCGCTGTTGTTGAAGCTATTAAGAAGTTGTTTCATTCGATAGTTTATTCTTTTAAGCTATTTTATTACAAATCCTTCGCTCCTCACACGGCGACTTAGAATTATACAATACAATGTTCTTCGCTCCTCACACGGCGACTTATATTATTTTATACAAGGTTCCTCGCTCCTTACACGGCGACTTATATTTATATATTGTTTCTCGCTCCTCACACGGCGACTTATAGTTATATATTGTTTCTCGCTCCTCACACGGCGACTTATACTTATATATTGTTTTTCGCTCCTCACACGGCGACTTATACTTATATGAAAAAAATTCAAAAGAGTTCAATTAAAAGGTAATATTGTTTATCGCTTGACCGGTTTAATTATCCTGCCATATTTGCTTTTCCGCTGCTGGGCCCCAACATCCTCCCCAACCAATGGCGAACTGACATTCTCTTCTTGAACACTTCGAGGTCGATCTTCTTCCTTGCGAGTTTCTTCACGGACACAAGGTAATTGTTGAGATGGTATTGATTCACGATACTCTTCCAACAAATGCAACTTTTGTATTGGTCGGTTAATCTTACCCGTTCTGGTCCGAATTGTTGCTGTCCTTATAATACCATCTCTTCCTGGAAATGTGTTTTCGATTTTGCCTAATATCCATTTACCTCTGGGTAAGCCATCATCCGAAACTAGAACGACATCATTTGGTTTCAACGGAGATATTTCCCGAAGCCACTTCTGGCGCGTAGTTAATCTTGGGAGATATTCTTTCAACCATCGCGACCAAAAGTGATGTTGTAATCTTTGTAGATATCGATACCGTTGAGAAAGAGATACTTTAAGATTCTGTGATGAATGTTCTGGAATTTCACCGAGGTTACGATTTAGCACCAACAAAGCCGGAGTTAGCACAACCCCGTCATTGATGTCGTCTCCTATATACGTCAATGGGCGAGAATTGATAATAGCTTCAATGTCAGTCAAGATTGTCATCATTTCTGTATAGGTAAGGAACGACTTTCGCAAAACTTTACGTAATGGTTCCTTTATCTGTCTGCATACTCTTTCCCAATGACCTCCCCTGTGGCTCGCTCGCTCGGTAATAAATTTTCATACCACGCCTTCATTGGCCAATCGGTCTTGGGCACCTTTAGGATCAAATCCGCTCAACTTTATCTTCTGTTTCGAAGCGGTTAAAACTCGAGCCGCTTTATGAAACGATGTTTGATTATCTGAACGAATTGTGCTTGCCATACCTCGGCGATTTACCATCCGCCGGAATGCTTGTAAGAATTCCTCCGTAGTCATGTTATTCGTTAATTCCAGGTGCACTGCTCTTGTGTCCTCACATACAAATATACATACATATGCTTTGTGTGTTTGACTTGGCTTCTCTTTGTCCTTAACTTTCAAATACAAGGGACCCATAAAGTCTAGACCAACATTCGTAAATGGGTGCGTCACGTGTACGCGTTCAGCTGGTAAAGGAGCCATTTTTTGTTGGCACGGTTGAGTTTTCCAGTGCTGGCATACAAGGCATTTTTTAAGAATTCTCTTAACCTCACGTCGTCCTCCAATGATCCAAAAACGTTGACGAAGGATTGCCAAAGTTGTTTCTGGGCCAGGGTGGGACGCTTTAATATGGAGATGTAAAATCAGTTTTTCGACCAGTTTATCTTTTTTGGGAATGATGATCTGGTGTTTTGCTTCATATGGTATATCTGCAAATTCTAAACGACCACCGACACGCATCAGTTCTTTCTCCCAATCAAATATAGGATCCAGCTTTAGGATTGAACTTGCTGAGTCAAGAACTGTTCCTTTACTCAAATTGTTGTACTCGTGGTAAAAACATTTTTCTGAATGATCTTAAGCCAACAAAGCTCGGCATTCTTAATTTCTTGAGCGGATAGTTGACCCGTTTTCCTAATACCATGTGAATGCGACCATTTCAAGATCCAACCCGTAATTCGTAGTAAGCGCTGCCAGCTTTCGTACTTATCTGCCATATCAGGGTAACACGGCGCTTTCGCTCCAAAATGACATGCAACGGTACTTTGTTTTCTTGCTTCAATTAAACATTCTTTTATCAAATTTTCAAATGATACTCTTTTAGGCCATCGGTCAACACTTTGTAAAAGCCAAGGCGGGCCATTCCACCAAATTGTACTATTCGCCAGTTGATTAGCAGAAATTCCTCTCGTCAATAAATCAGCAGGATTTTGATCTCCAGGGCAATGGTGCCATTTGCTCGGATCAACCTTTTGCTGTATTTCTTGCACACGATTGGCGACGAACACCTTCCATTTACTACAAGGTTGTCGAATCCAGTTTAATACAATCTGACTATCTGACCAAGCATAGACTTCTTGTACTGGCGTTTTCAAAGCTTCGATAACATAACTTGTCAGTTTAGCTGTAAGATAAGCTGCAAGTAGCTCCAGTCGTGGAAGCGTAATTCTCCTTGTTGGTGCAACTCTGGACTTAGCCATGATAAGATTGGAAATGCGTTTACCAACTTTATCTTCAGCACAAAGATATATTGCAGCTCCATAGGCCTTTTCACTCGCATCACCAAATCCATGTAATTCGATTTTATTAATGTCGCGTTCTGGTGGCAAAACACAGCGCGGAATTTCCAAAGTTTCCAGTTCGCATAACTGCTCTTTCCAAGTTGTCCACTCTTTTGCAATGTCATCATCGAGTTTTTCATCCCACTGCTTGCCTCGTAACCACAATTCTTGAAAAAGCACTTTAGGTCTCATCAGGAAAGGTGCTATCAATCCCATCGGGTCAAACAATCTAGCGTATAAGCTCATTAAACTTCTTTTAGTCATCGAATCTTCTAACGAAACAAGTTTTTCTCCTGCTTCAAACAAGAAAATGTCTTTTCTAGTATTCCATGCAACACCAAGGGCTTTTAGAAGATCTGACATTTTTTCATCATGCTCAGACTGTTTTGACGAAATAACTGTACTTGTAGCTCGATCTTTCTCTGGGATATTCTCCATCACCGTAGCTGAATTTGAAGCCCACTTAGTGAGTACAAATCCTCCTTTTTCCATTAATTTTGAGCACTCCGATTGCAGTTTTATAGCAGCTTCGTCGTCATCTGAACCAGAAAGCAAGTCATCTACATACATATTATCTTGAATTTCTTCACTTGCTGTTGGGAAGGTATCGTGGTTATCCTTTGCATGTTTTTGCACAGTAGCGATGGACACAAAGGGAGAAGATGTGTTTCCAAAGGTTACTCGAGTCATGCAATACTCTTTTGGAGGGTCATCCATCGTTAAATCACGCCACAGGAAACGATGACTATTTTGTTCCTTCTTCAATAAGCAAATTTGAAGAAACATCTTCTTTATGTCAGCCATCATAGCAATTCGATGACTTCGAAATCGTATCAACACATGCACAAGATCCGGTTGTAACTTAGGACCTTTCAGGAGACACGAGTTCAGAGAAACGCCGTCGGACGTTTTACTGCTTGCGTCAAAGACAATGCGACATTTAGTACTTGCTTTATCTTCTCGGAACACAGCATGGTGAGGCAGATATCGAGCCTTTTCATTTTTCTCGTCTTCTTGGTCCGTTTCTCTTGCATGTCCATCTGTTAAATACTGATTCATCGCATTTCGATAAGATTCGGCTTTCTTTGGATTTCGCTTCAAACTTTTTTCAACAGAAATAAGTCGTTGGAATGCTTGATGATAGTTGTTAACAAGAGGTGGTGGATTTCTCATCCAGGGAAGACCAACTGTATACCTTTTACCATCATATTGAAGATTTGATTCAAACTGATCCATGGCATACTTCTCTTCACTAGTGACTAGGGAATCTTTTATCTCATCAACAATTCCAAGTGCATCAAGACTCCAAAAACGTTTTAACACCTCGTCCACACTGTCAACTTGGGTCACGCTTAGCATGCTGGTTGTTTTATTATTCTTTCTTTTAGACCCAGGCACAGGTCCACCTACTATCCAACCAAACACAGAACTTGTCGCAATAGGTGTACCCAGTGTACCCCGTTTTGTTGTATCACCAACTAACTTATGATACTGATCGATTCCTATTAGTACGTCTACTGTAGCCTGTAGGCGTGGAAATTTCTCTGCAAGGTTCAGATTTGTTAAATGAGGACACTGTTTTAGGTCAAACTTCACTTCGCTTAGCGGGACACAAACATTTTTCACCGTCCATGCTTCAACATAAGTTGACTCTGTCTCTCCAGTCGTATGTAGTGGTGCAAGTTTGAACGATACTCGATGGACTTTCTTTTCCTGACTCTCTCCGCCTAACATATTAATTTTCATAGAGGTTGTACCATTATTTCTCTTTAGACCAAGAGAATCAACAACAGATGAACGTACGAATGTTTCCTCCGATCCACTATCAAACAAGATACGCACGACCAATTCGTTTCCTTCATGAATAAGACGAGCCAAGGCGGTAGGAAGCAAACTTTGTTGGCCAGTTTTGAGAGATACAAACCCGGTTATAGTTTCAACCTCCTCGTCTTTCTTCTTATCAGTTGTTTCCTTGTCTTCGTGAAGTAGGTTATGATGGCGTTTACCACATCCATCCACGGAGCATTTAGGTCTTTTGCACGTTCTGGAATTGTGAGACACATTTCCAGGTTTGAGGCAGTTGTAGCAGGTCGGTATTGTGGGGTTGCTTTTCAACATACTCCATCTTTCTTCCGGCGATCTGTCCAGGGCGACTTTACATTTTTCTGTATCATGTGGCTTGGAACAAAATCCACAAATCGGTTTACTTTCGGTGCGATTCAGCAAAGCAGAAGCTGAAACCAGTCGTTCTTCTTTCTTTCCTATTTTTCCCTTGGAAAATCTACCAGATACCCGAGTGCCTTCTGCTACGTTACGTGTTTCCTTGCTAATCACATGTCCTTCTAAGAAATCGAAAAACGAGTCAATATTGATATTACATTTTTCTTCCTCAACCTTGAGCTCCCACTTTTCGCGCAGTTCGCCAGGTAGTTTGCTTTCTAGAATAGGCAACATGACCATAGACAGGCTATCGTTGTCTTTAATCTTTAGCCCATTAGATTCAAGACTCCTCAGTCGATTCTTCATAATGTCGAGTAGATAGCGTAACGCTTTCGAATCATCTTCATCAGGAATCTTTAATCCAAGGATCGATTTAACCAATTCACTAACAATAGATCTTTTCCGACCGAATCGAGTTTTCAGATCTTGTAGAGCCTTTTCGTAATTTTCGTTGATCACAGAATATCCTTCTATACATCGTAAAGCAGTACCTTTTAAACAAGATCTAAGGTGGGTCAACTTTTGAACGTTCCCTAACTTTGTGTTAGATCCAACAGCAGCTTCGAAGGCATCATAAAAAGCAGGCCACTCTATAATTTTACCAGCAAACTGCGGTAAATCTAATGAAGGAAGTTTCAGACCATGATCTCTTGATTTAGTAGTAGCGTTTCTACTAATATATAATTCTGCTTGCTCCTCTGCTTGTAAAATTTGCGCTCGGACATCTTCCCATTGCTCCATCTCATTCTCAGTCAACTCGTCATTGTCCAGTTGCATTACAGTTTCATCAATGGCTTTGAATTTATGGCTTTGAATTTTGCTTAGCAAAATTAGCAGAGAGAAACGGACCAAGAAGACGAGAAAAATGAAAAGGCTCGATATCTGCCTCACCATGCTGTGTTCCGAGAAGATAAAGCAAGTACTAAATGTCGCATTGTCTTTGACGCAAGCAGTAAAACGTCCAACGGCGTTTCTCTGAACTCGTGTCTCCTGAAAGGTCCTAAGTTACAACCGGATCTTGTGCATGTGTTGATACGATTTCGAAGTCATCGAATTGCTATGATGGCTGACATAAAGAAGATGTTTCTTCAAATTTGCTTATTGAAGAAGGAACAAAATAGTCATCGTTTCCTGTGGCGTGATTTAACGATGGATGACCCTCCAAAAGAGTATTGCATGACTCGAGTAACCTTTGGAAACACATCTTCTCCCTTTGTGTCCATCGCTACTGTGCAAAAGATGTTGGGGCCCAGCAGCGGAAAAGCAAATATGGCAGGATAATTAAACCGGTCAAGCGATAAACAATATTACCTTTTAATTGAACTCTTTTGAATTTTTTTCATATAAGTATAAGTCGCCGTGTGAGGAGCGAAAAACAATATATAAGTATAAGTTGCCGTGTGAGGGACCCATAAAGTCTAGACCAACATTTTTCTGTATCATGTGGCTTGGAACAAAATCCACAAATCGGTTTACTTTCGGTGCGATTCAGCAAAGCAGAAGCTGAAACCAGTCGTTCTTCTTTCTTTCCTATTTTTCCCTTGGAAAATCTACCAGATACCCGAGTGCCTTCTGCTACGTTACGTGAATTCAGAATTATATAAAATAATATAAGTCGCCGTGTGAGGAGCGAAGAACATTGTATTGTATAATTCTAAGTCGCCGTGTGAGGAGCGAAGGATTTGTAATAAAATAGCTTAAAAGAATAAACTATCGAATGAAACATTGGTAGCAGGAAATGGTTACTGGAATAATCGAGAAAATATCGAATTAGAACATTATAATCGTGGGAAATATGGCAGAAGACGAAGCAGTTCCCAAGAATTTAGAGCAGGCGTATGCTTTAGTTGAACGTTTGACTATTGACGATCTGAGAGTCTTTTGTTCGACGTTTCAGTTGGATGATTCCGGAACAAAGGAACAGCTGAAAAGACGCTTAATTCAGTATTATCAAACCAGGTTTACCGTAGAGGCTTACGCAAAGGAACCTTTCTCGATACGTAAAGTAAAAGACCCCGAAGAAAGGATTGATGATGTAGAAAATTCTGTTCGTGAGTTAAAGTCCTCAATACAAAATGAACTGGCAGGTTTTCGTCAGTCAATGGAGGCGATCATAACTAAGTTACAAACCCCGACGTCGTCTACACCACTACCGCCTAAAGTAAACTTCGTTGAAGAGACTCATGAGGAGTTTGTACGCAGTGATAATTCAATCCAACAAGATATAATTTTGCTTAGCAAAATTAGCAGAAAGAAACGGTTTCTGACAAGCACTGTTGAGCGAATCATGACTGAACTTCAACGGTTGATTCGGGATGAGGCTGACGTAAAACTCGTGGAACGAAAGCTTATTAAACTGAACGCAATCGAAAGCGAATGGATCAAAGCCATTTCCTGCTACCAATGTTTCATTCGATAGTTTATTCTTTTAAGCAATTTTATTACAAATCCTTCGCTCCTCACACGGCGACTTAGAATTATACAATACAATGTTCTTCGCTCCTCACACGGCGACTTATATTATTTTATACAAGGTTCCTCGCTCCTCACACGGCGACTTATATTTATATATTGTTTCTCGCTCCTCACACGGCGACTTATAGTTATATATTGTTTCTCGCTCCTCACACGGCGACTTATACTTATATATTGTTTTTCGCTCCTCACACGGCGACTTATACTTATATGAAAAAAATTCAAAAGAGTTCAATTAAAAGGTAATATTGTTTATCGCTTGACCGGTTTAATTATCCTGCCATATTTGCTTTTCCGCTGCTGGGCCCCAACAGAAGTATCAAGTTTACCTTTATGGGCAAAAATTCTATGTCCATACAGACCATCATGCATTACAGTGGTTGATGAGCATCAAAGACCCCACCGGCAAACTGGCACGATGGGCCCTCCAGCTTCAACAGTATGACTTTGCGATCATCCATCGCCCAGGCACATCGAATGGTAATGCCGATGCAATCTCTCGCTTACCATACTCAAATATCCACATCACAGCCATCGACACCCCAGGAGTCCAAGTTGACACCATTCGTCATCTGCAACGCCGAGATCCAGACCTGCAAAACCTGATAACCTATCTCGAATCTAAGGAACTGCCAAATGATCAACGCGTAGCCAGAACGTTGCTCCTCCACGTTGATGATTACTACCTTAACGACGACCGTATCCTCTGTCATCTTTGGTCCCCTGGCAAGCTAAAGGCTGGTAATCTCTTCAGCCAACTAGTAGTTCCAGCTTCCCTGCGTCACGAAATCCTTACTAATGCTCACGACGACACTACTAGTGGACACCTAGGAATTCAAAAAACCTATGAGAAGTTACGGCGAAAATACTATTGGTTTGGAATGTTCAAAGATATCGAGCATTGGTGCAAATCTTGCATTGACTGTTCTATGAAGAAGTCGCCCCGTTATCGCCGTCAAGCCCCACTCCTTCCCATCCCCGTCGAAGGAGCATTCCATCGCGTAGCTGTGGATGTCCTCGGTCCGTTTCCCGTAACGAATTCTGGCTCGCGTTACATTGTCGTCTTTTCGGACTATTACACGCGTTGGCCTGAGGCATTCGCCGTACCCTCTTGTGAAGCTCACCGTATCGCTTCCCTTCTCATTAACGAGATCATGACACGACACAGTGCACCCTGGACCATCCTTTCTGATCGAGGTAGTAACTTCCTGTCAGCCCTTGTCAAGGAAACGTGCAAACTGATGAACACAGCTAAATTAAACACAACTGCTTACCATCCCCAAACTGACGGGTTAGTAGAGAGATTCAATGGTACCCTGGCACAAACCCTTTCTATGTATGTTAGCACCAACCAAAAGGATTGGGATGAACATCTTCCACAAGTCTTGTTTACCTACCGAGTATCTCCGAATGCTACCACTGGAGAGTCACTGTTTTACTTACTCTATGGTCGTGAACCTCGTCTCCCAATGGACGTTAGTCTACTTCCACCTACCAATCTTAGCCCGTCCGTAGCTAAGCATCGCGCCCGTATTGTGACAACCCTTGAGGAAGTCAAACAGCTTATCCAATCTAACACCCAGCGGGCTCAACTTAAAATGAAAGCCAGGTATGACCAGTCAGCGCGTCAACCTCCGTACACAATCGGTCAAAGAGTGTGGGTTTTTACACCAAAAAACCGTAAAGGGTTGTCAAAGAAACTGCTCCACAATTACCACGGACCGTACCGGATCGTGGAAAAATTATCCCCTGTTCACTTTAAGCTGCGAACCTTGGAAAACAAACTAGTTCACGCTCCAGTTCATGCAAACCGATTAAAACCATATTTCGATCCGAAAGATCGGCCGATCGAAGCCCCGCAAGAAGATCCAGATATGGATAGTGAACCATATCTTCATGATCATGACATACCAGCGGACAGTTTCCCCTCCTGTGTATCTCATGTCTCTACTAACTGCCCACCACTTAGTCATTCTAATGACGCACCAGCGACCGGAGTAACCACATCCGCCCAAGAAAAAGTAAACCACATCTATGATGCCGAGCAAATTGTTGGTCATCGCGTCCGCCATGGAAAACCTGAATATCGTATCAAATGGCGCGGGTATGGAAAACGGCACAATACGTGGGAACCACCAGACCACATTTTGGATCAACGTCTTTGGACAGATTTCTATGCCCGACATTCCGAACACCGTCCAACAGCAAACGTTAACAATTAATCTTTAATAAATAAGTATTTTTATATTGGTTCAAGTTAGTTTTTCCTCTGAACAAGCCAGGGGGCTTGTTTTTTGCAGAGGGGGTAATGTTACGAGATAATTATAACAATAGCAATGGCATGCGCTGAACACGTGAACAGTCCATTTTTAAGTAGTGACGAAGAGACGATAATTAGTGGGGAAAAGTTGGGAAAAGTACGGACCATGAGGAGATTTTGTTTTGAGGCTAGGAAGAAGATATGTGATTCAAGTATTGACGAATTGAGTATTTTAGACGCATATTTATGATAATAAAACAGAGCATAACATTACGTGTGACAGTATAATTTAATATCATAACAGTACTCCAAAAAGAATACATGCAAGCCATGTGAACCATGATCACACTTACCATATCAGTGAATCTCCTCGCAAAATGAAGAAAAATGTTGATAATCTTGTAAACAACTTGACTAATTTGCAGAAGAAGTTTAAGGTGTCAAAACAAAAAACAAGAAGGCTAAAGAGAAAGGTTAGCACTTTGGAGTCAGTGGTAAGTGAACTGAGACAGAGTAATCTCATAAATAGTGATTGTGCTGCAATTTTGGAAACAACCTTTTCCGGAGTTCCAAAGGAACTGATGAAGAGGTTAGTGTCGCAAAAGAAAAGCAAATATCCTGGGGCGTATCCACCCGAGCTAAGGTCATTTGCTCTGACCTTAAAGTTTTATTCGACGAAGGCATATAATTATGTTCGGAAAAGTTTTCAGCTGGGGCTACCACACGTATCTGTGATCCGATCGTGGTATACCTCGATGGATGGTGAACCCGGTTTCACGAAAGATGCCTTGACAGCTTTGAAAGCTAAGGTCCTCGCTGCAAAAAGAAAAGGTGAAGAAGTTGTTTGCGCCCTCACCTTGGATGAGATGTCCATACGAAAACATGTTGAGTGGGATGGAAAGAGAATGCGTGGCTATGTCGACCTCGGAACGGGCATTGAAGACGACTCTCTACCTGAGGCAACGGATGCTCTTGTATACATGGCAGTTTGCGCAAACTCAAGTTGGAAAATACCTTGTGGATATTTTCTAGTAAATGGACTCACTGGTGAAGAGAAGGCAAACTTGACGAAAGAATGCATTCGAAAATTGCACGAAGTTGGGGTGAAGGTGATTTCTTTCACATGCGATGGTCCTTCGACCCACCAGGCGATGTTAAAGGAGCTCGGCGCAATTCTTACACCTGATAGCCTGCAGGCGTATTTTCCGCATCCGTGTGACCCAGAGGCCAAGATCTACGTGTTTCTGGATGCCTGCCACATGATAAAGTTGGTGCGAAACACAATGTCGGACTGGCAAGTTCTGAAGGATGGAGATGGGAACACAATTCAGTGGCAATTTATCGAGAAATTGCATCAGTTGCAAGAATCAGAGGGTTTACATCTTGCTAATAAGCTCCGGGCAGGGCATATCAAATGGAAACCACAGAAGATGAAGGTAAACCTAGCAGCACAGGCGCTCAGTTCGAGTGTCGCTGATGCTTTAGAATACTGCGAAGGTAAGCTGAAATTGCCACAATTTCAGGGATGTGGTCCAACTGTGAAGTTTATTCGTGTTTTTGATCGCTTATTTGATGTTCTGAATTCCAGAAACCGGCTGGCGAAGAATTACAAAGCGCCAATCAGGAGATCGAATTATCAGTACACGAAGAAGTTTCTGGACCAGGCGAGTGAGTACATCCGAAATCTAAAGGGTCCTGATGGAAGATCGATTCTCAAGACAAAAAGAAAGACCGGGTTTCTTGGTTTTCTTATTTGCATCAAAGCAGTTTTGGGATTGGCCGACGATCTGGTTATGGCGGAGAAACCAGTGCTAAAGTACCTCTTGACGTACAAGATAAGTCAAGATCACTTGGAGTTGTTCTTCGGTGCTGTGCGAGCATGCGGAGGATGGAATAACAATCCAACCACACGGCAGTTTGTCGCAGCGTACAAGCAACTGCTGATGAGGCACAATATTGAAGGAGGACGCGGAAACTGCGTTGCTCAAGATGACACGGAGATACTGAACTGTGTCAAAGACCAGTGTGAAATTGAAGAAACGCCGACTGGGATCTCAGACGTGGCGATTGCAAGGCGATACGACCTGGAGTTGAGAGAGCCAGCTGCCGTCGATCATGACTACTGTGATGTGTCTAATGCCATTGAACTGTCTGAGTACAAGGAGGCTGCAATATCGTATATTGCTGGGTACGTCGCAAAGATGGTGACGAAAAAGATCCATTGCACCCAATGTACAACGGTTCTGACGACGACGAAAGAGAACATACCGGACTTGTTCGTAACATGGAAGACGAATGGGGGTTTGCAACTACCGTCACACGGACTGATTAAGATTTGTGAAGAAACAGAAAAGTGCATTATGCGAATGCTGAATGCTAACCAAGGTGGTTTACCACCTCGTAGCGCTGGACTATCAGGAGCAATTGCGAAGACGGTGCTGGAAACATGTGTGAAGAGCGGGGTCTTTAGCACGTTGAACCAACACATGTTTGACTCAAGTGCAGTGGACAACCACCTGTTTACTCTGATAAAGTGCTGTTCTCAGAGTTATGTCACGATTCGAATGCATCATTTATGTAAGTTAAGGAATGCAAGTATGCATGAGAAGGTGATACGAAAGCAGTTTTCAAAGCTTGTGTTGTTAAACACCAGTAGAGTTTACACGTGTCCTGGGCACTCTTGTGGTGCTTTCGAGGTTTGCCTGTATGCCTTGGAATGCAATGTCAATGTAACTGACTATGAACTAATGGAAATTGAAATTTCATCCCTTTCTATTTATATCAATTAATTTTCTACATCTTTACGAAAATTGAAATGACCAAAGACCTCATTTCTCAATATTTCAGTCATAGACATTGTATTTTTCGAAGGTTGGGCGTATCCTGGCACAATAATTTGTGTTTCGAGGAAGAGTGTGCATTGTTGAGAATGCATGGTCAACGGAACCTGCACATTTTAGATGTGTCTAGGGGTTGACAGAGTAATGTGTGTATGCATGGTGTTTGACAACAGTCAATTAATATTTGGCAGATGAACAAATTATAAAATGTATTGATATGTCACTATAGGTAAATATTGTTTTTGTTCTTTATCTTTTCAATGTGTTTGCATTCATGCAGTTCTGTCATTAATTTTGTATTTTTTTTATTTTTTGTTAGACTAAGAGCAACTGAAAAGATTTAACTACAACCATAAAAGAAATTATTTAATATTACTATTATTATTATTAGAATAAATATTAGAAGAAACAAATTATATTTATAGATATCAGATGAACTAAATTAAACTTTTGTTAAACAGGAATATGACCAAACAGACACAAGGGCAATATATGTTAATGTTTGGCTAGCCATGTAGATATTCCATCTTTCTTGACATCTTCCTGAGTTGTCCAAAAAAATTAAGGTATTGCATCGCAGATCCATGGAAGATATTCCTCAATCCTCACTTGTCTTGGTATACTCTTTGTTCAATATTGTAACCAAAAATTGTTGAAGAAGATGTTGTGGTATGATCACACACTGACTTTATGCTGGACAAGAACAAAAAAATCTCATCAATCAGGACGATCGAGTTGCGCTGAAATACAGATCTCAATTGACTGGTCAAAAAATTTATTGTCACATCACCATTTGATGATACATCAGCCAGTGATATCACATTCTATGAAACAAAATCATGGAGAAAACACAATCGAGAGAAACAGTCCAGTCAACTATTATTCTTGTTCTCAAAGTATCATGATGCCATTTCATCTGTTTATACATGAACCAGTGATACCACATAATGTGCAAATCTTGTTAAACACATCAACTAAATCATGGAGAAAAGACAATCAAGAAAATCAGCTAGTCAACAATATATATTCTTGCTGTCGAAGTATCATGATTGATGCCAATTAAAGATGCTGGTTGTACATAATCAAAATTTAATTTACCATCACTCATGTGGAGGAATTGGGTGTCACAGAGAGAATGGAGTTCAGGGTGTCACAGAGAGAATGGTTTATATGCTTTGGTAGTTAAACATTGACAGTGTAAATTTGTAAAATATAGCTATTATACTGTAATACTGACATTAGTTTATATTGCACAATAATTCCTTTTCTGTTCATATATATTTTTGTAACAGCAAATTGTTTTATACACTTTATATTTTTTTGAGGCAATACCAGAGGTGTAGCTGGAAGGGGGCTGGAGGGGCTTGGTAAAATTTGGGGCCCTCCTGGGAAAATGAAGTGAATCATTGTTATGCCATCAATAATGCAAAACACCTGATCTGGCCTATTGAAGTTGTCCATCATTAATGTCAAAAAATCATTCCTAGAATGTTTAGCACAAATCTTGTCTTGAGTCACACTGCTGCCCGCGTAGGTTTTCGATAGCCCCTCTCTTCCCCAAAATTCTGGCTACACCTTTGGGCAATATATACATTGTATAAATTGTGATTATAGTATATTATTAATTTATTATTATTGCAAAGATGTAGTTATTAAATTATATATGATTTACTGTTTATAGTACATGGCTTAATTTACACTTTCTGTCATGGGTAATTGAAAATTGAGATCTAATGTGTTAATTAAAGCATATAATTATATTTATTACTCTTTATTACTTTTAAGGTATACAATTAATACAAGGTAAAAAATACTAGCAGGATTTTATTGTGTTATAAAGGTCAGGGATTACAGCCCAGGGTTAAGATAAAATTATAATATTTGACAAACTTGCAAAAATCCCTTTAATGGACATTTTTGTTTAATTAATACAAATAAGCCAAACAGAGTACCAGTTGGCAGTACTGCACATATTTGAATGGTTTATTTAACATTGTTTTGCAGTGTAAAGACCCGAAATTACCAAGTCCGACGACAATGATGATGATGATGTTACCAATTAGTTATTAATCAACTATAATTTTTGTGTTTACTTATAGCAGAGACTTTATCAATTATTGACAATTGTATTAATACTATTTTAAATAACCAACCACCTGATACTAGAAACTTGAATAAATCATGAATATATATTCTATGAAATCTCTATATTAGCCTTTCTCACGATGACATTTTTGGGGTACTTTCAATTTTCTCAAATAGGATTTAATAAATTATAACCACATGAAAAGCATCAACAGTCCACGTACTTGAAGAATAAAATTAAAGCATATTCATCATTGTGAGAAAGGATAACTAAACTTTGACATGTGTATGAGTTATCAGAGGAATATTAAAACTTTTTATGAAATTAAATGCACCTCATTAGTTTGTCACAGTCCTGTATAAGGCCTTAGGCCTACAGAGTCGATGATGCATTGGTTTATTGGCTTCGAAATGATAGGCCTGTTATGGCTGTTAATACCAGTTAGCTAAGGATTCAAATTAGTCATCTGGTTTTCCGGGCTTTTTTGCCTGTAGATTTAAGAACAAATAGTTTACACAATACCATGTTTATCAATACTTTCATTTGTAATTTGTTTTTAACCGCATGCAAATAATGCCAAATATGTGAGTGCAAATGTATTCCTTGCTTGTTTGCCGATAAAAAGCAATCTCATGATAATATTTGACGTTATTTCGGGCCCTTAAGATTCTTAAAAAACAAAGGAATGGTCAATCAATAATCGATGTCTATACAAAAGTTGTGTCTTAATACCTGTTTCACTTCAAGGCTTCTGACTTTTCTTCTCGCTTTCCTCGGGCTTGTAGAAGTTTAAATATCAGACAGATTCAAAAAGATATTTTTCCTTCGTAAATGCAAAACACCGTATTTGTGGCGGAGGCGTACAAAAGATTCGTATTGCCTATATTCTTTGCACACTTTTCACAGATAAAATTTAAAAAAAAAACAGGGGGAAGCATTCTCTTGTAGCGGGCTCATATTTGAGCCTGGTCAGTGGTAATTACCATGGGCAAAGGGGACCATGTGGCGTCAGCAAAGCTTCTACGCATGCGCAGAAGGGCGAAATCCGCCATGTTTCTTGCTTCACTTTTTGAGAAAAAAACATTAGGAGCCGGTCCTCCAGGAATTATTATATAGCTCAGTGGTGCAAATGCAAAATCAAAGTTGTCCGCCATTATGCAATGGACCTCACGCACTGAGCTATATAATAATTCCTGGAGGACCGGCTCGTCATTTTTCGGTAACTTCGCCGCCATCTTTTTGAAGCTACCAATATGGCGGATTTCACCCTTCTGCGCAACCGCAGAAGCTCTGCTGACGCCACATGGTTCCTTTTGACCATGGTATTTACCACTGACCAGGCTCAATTCTGAGCCCGCTACAGCAGCATTCTCCCCCCTGGATTTTGTAAATAACAATTCTCCCCCCTGGTTTTTATATTTTTTTGCCGTGATCATGAAATTTTTTGTTTTTGAAATGTTTTTAGGTTGTTTTTTTGATATTTTTCGCCCTGACATACAATAAAGTTTTATTTTAAGATGAATACAAGTCATACACGCTGTTTTTGCCAGTGCGGGAACAAATATATATTAAAATATGGAAAAATGTGGACAAACTAAAGATTTTAAATACTGACACGAACTGACAGGTTTATTTTATTTTCGTAATAATAATTTTGTTATTTATACTTTCCAACATGAAAGTTTACAAATGTTTGAATGTTTTGGCACTATCCTCGCATATTTTGAAGACAACTAGGAATTTATGGGCAACAAATTTGACTTTCTAAACCCTAAACTTAACTGATGAATTGCAGGAAGTATGTAATCAGTATTCAGTATGTGATGTTGTCTTCAAGACTTTATATCTATGCACAATACAAAATCCAAAGTTCAGGCAAAATGCTGGGCAGCTGACTAATTCTAAGTGCAGGAATATAGCTTCAACCAAGAATCATATTTGCATAATATACTTTTCATTCAAGTCATCAACTTGTACCTTTATAGGCTATAAAAGTTTTCAGCATTCTCTAATTGCATCCCTGGACCCCTGGTCATAGTAAAGAATAACATTTATCCCTCCATAGGCTCCACTGATTAGCCTAATGAATATAGCCCTCTTGGAGTTTGATACCATAAACAGAAAGTTATAAAAGTTGCTGCAGATTGAAAACACACTGCTCAGTCAATGCATGTTTATTTTTATTTCATTCATTAATAAATATGACAATGGTATAAAAACACCAGCAAACAACAAAATCAGATAACATGGTAATGAAGAATACAATGCACAGTCATAAAATGCATGAACTTCATCCTGAAAAATAAAAAGGAGATATGATCAAGATTTATTCACAAGGTGCAAGAAGCTAAAAAATAAATTAAAAGCTGTGATAATTGATCATTTCACTTTGAATTTGATAAGGTAAAAAATATAATATATTAACTAGGCTTTAACAGGGCTCACTATCAGAGGTTGGAATTAATTTACACTGTTTACAGCATCTTATCATTCTGTATCAGCACCCTCAGATCATGTTAATTGATGTTGGGTGGCATCAATAATAGAAGTGTGACTATAGTAGACTCACTGGGGAAATGGTTAACCTATTAACATTGATATTTGCTATCATGAAAACAACATAGACCAAACTCAAAAGATTGACAGTGCCAGGAATTTAATTTTTTCCCCACACAAGTTAAGAAAAAATGATAAAATTTGGGTATATAACATTGCACTGACAGCACTGTAATGTACCAAAAGGCGAAAATAGTATCTTTGCTGCTTGTACCACACGTTTTGATGGATTTATTGTCTCAGAGGCTTTGGTAATCAGTTTATACTATAGTCCAAACTCGAAAGGCCAAAAATTTATAGTAAAAAAAGTTGAAAAACGGCTTACCTGGATGTTAAAAAAGATGAAATAAGAGCAAAATGAGAAAATTCACTCTACCGATAGGTGAATTAAGCCATTCACAACGTCAGACGCAGAGCACGAAGCTACGTGTCCTTTCCATTTGTTGAACAGGGAAAAAGAGAAACACTTTTATCCTTTTTATATGAAAAACAAAAAATATATAAGCTGAAAATATTTTCATAAAAATCGGGAGGGTGATGGACACAGTTTTTCAATGTGTATCGCGGTATGTCAGTGGTAACTACCATGAGCAAAAGGAACCATGTGGCGTCAGCAAAGCTCAAAATCCGCCATCTTAGTGGCTTCACTTTTTTGACAGGAGCCGGTCCTCCAGGAATTATATAGCTCAGTGACCTCACGCCATAGACGGTCTTCTACGTTATGCGCGTGCGCCAGAGTGAACCACTAAGCTCTTGATTGGTCGAGACAAAAATTTGTATTTTCAAACGTCAATAAATAACTGTCATTTTGCACAATTTTGATGAAATTTATAAATTTTATGTTTTCATAAAATAAAGAATATATGTATTTTTAATTAAATTAGAGGGAAACTCGAATGTGGTCAGGACTTTTCACGGTTTAACAAATAACAAGACCAAATTTTTGACCGAATTCACCGTGTATAATAAAGTCGGAAGATTTTACACTTGATAATATTTCATCCACAGCTTTAAAAAGTAATTCTTTTGGGTAAACACAACTTTAATATTCTCAAATATATTTCACTATAAATCTGAATGTGTTATGTAATAAACGACATTATAATTTCATTTATAAACTCCGTTTTCATCATGAAAAAAAGAAAAGAAAATCAAAACATTCCCGTGCAAAAACAAGTCGAGGCGTAACACAAAACTTCGGAAGTTGTATGAGACGTCTGATGTTATATTTCATGGTAATTCATAATTAAAATAATTTACCATAACACTGACTATAGATGAGTAACTTAACTTCCAGAAAAAGGCAAGAATCTTGTCGTATTTTTGCCATTTTTTCACAAAAATATGAGGGTAAACTTTGATTCTGTAAAAATATACGGCCGTTGCGAGTTGCTATGACTACAGTGCTTCCACGTGCAGAAAAATATTTCCATACTTTTCTCAATTTCTTTTTCTCACATACGTAATTTTTCTAACAATCATGTTACCATCCCTATGCTTAATTAATAACTAATTTTGTTAAACCGAGCCGAGGGGTTTCTGCATGCATGTATTTCTACTAAAAAAATTATTTTGTGCGAAACCTCTTTGTTTTCGATATATTTTATTAACTATAATACGAAAAAAAATTATTTCAAGATGTATACAAGTCGTACACGTTGTTTTTACCAATACCAGGCCAAATAAGTATTATAACTTCAAAAAATATGTAAGAAAACGTCAACTACCTCACCGGTAATTTTCATTTTTCCGAGTTTCATTGATTTATTCATGTTTAATATTTTACAATCCGCATGATATCCACTTCATAACTTTTTAACTTTTTTAACTTTTTAACTTTTTAACTTTTTTCTTAACTTTTTGTATGCCATAAATTGTTTGGATCTTTTATGGAGATAAATTGAAGTTTTCTAAACTCTAATGCATTTATCAACATTTTATGTGCAGAAAATACAATTTCAGCTAAGTCATATTTGATTTATAGCATTGCTCATTTAGCATTCCTGACCACGGATGCACCTTGATACAGTGTAATACCTGTGATATTGTCCATTATGACAATGATTAGTACATATTGAGAATTGTATTTCAGAAATTATAGCTGATATGTTACCAACTGGTGTAGGTTTTCTTTTACTGCAGTTACAGTGATTTCATGTTCCAAAGGAACTTTCACAATGATATGGGGCTTATTCACTCTCAATTTTGCTGAATTATCCCCATCAACTAGCCCTCTTGGGGGGGGGGATGATTTAGGAAATTATTTAAGAAAGGTTACTTGTTATTGATTTGAGACACAATCCACGCAATGAGTCAATGTTTGTATTCATTTATTTGAATTAAACTGTAAGAAAAAGGTTAAAATTAAATCAAATCAATATGGCATAATCACTGAGCAGTTCATGTGTATGATACATTGCATTTTGCTCTAATTCAATATTTCAGAACAAAGGAATGAAAGGATGCAAGCCATCTTGCTTTTTTTCTAGTTGGTATCATATTCCTGCAAAATAAGAGAAATCTGATAAGTTGTACTTAATTTAGTCCACCCTTCATTTATAGTTACAAAGTGAGTACAAGGTACAGAAATTATAGCTATTAAACCATGATAAATCCTGTCAAAGAAAATATTAGGCTTTAACTGTCACTCCACTGACTCCAGTGGTTGTTAAATAACCTGCCTGAACCCCTGCCAGGTCAGGCAAATAAATCAATATAAAGTGACTAGTATGTCTTGTTTAGCTAGAAATATACAGTCTGCCACATACCCACAAACTTATAACTTGTATGCATTCTACTAAAAGTTTGGCTGTTTGAAAAAATTGCATTATGAAAATTTACCAAAAAGGCTGACATATAAAACTAGTTCACTGTAACATAGCAATAAAACTTTTATTGAATTAATAATTATAATGAAATCAAAATATGTTGTTGGCAAACATTTTTGCTTTTCATAACAGAAGTTTTAAAAGACTTACTGACTTTGAGCTTTAATTTTGAGTCGTATATTAGTTATATACTAAAGTCTAGACGATCCAGACGAAAGAAACGAAATTATTTCAAAAAGATTACCTGATTCTCTTCCGATAAAACATTTACTACATCACAAGTAGTCAAGAAACCACAGCTTCGATAATTTGTAAAACAGGGAAAGCCTACGGTGGCCCAGAAGGCTCAACAAAAAATAAAAAGGAATGATACTTAAAATTAATAAAAACACAAATAAAAGTCGCACAACGCAAAAAAAAATATCACAACGCAAACAAAGTATATCACAACGCAAACAAAAAATATCACAACGCAAACAAAATATATCACAACGCAAACAAAAAATATAACAACGCAAACAAAATATCACAACGGTTAAAGTTAAAGTTTCCTGACGGACGGGAGGCAACCGATTCTTTATTTTTTAAATTCAAAATGGAAGAGGAAGAAGAACAGAAAGACTTGATTGAGCAATATTTCCATTGTGGTTATGAAAATAAAGTCATTATTGATCTACTGTGATGTCAACATGATATTCACATGAGCCTTAGCACGTTAAAGAGAAGACTTCAGGATTACGGCTTGATTAGAAGAGGGCTGAACGTTGACGAAAATCGTTTACGACAGCTGATTCAAAGTGAAATATCTGGACCCGGCCAACTCCGAGGATACAGAGCAATTTGGCATTCCCTGAGATTGTGTCATAACATTCATGTTCCACGAAAAGATGTTGCAAGAATTTTGCAAGAGCTCGACCCTGAAGGAACATTGCAAAGGAGAAAGGAGAAGTCGAAGGCTTCAAAGAAGATGATACTTTAGCTTTGGTCCAAATTTCTGCTGGCACGCTGATGGTAAACATATTACTTTATTCCTGCAATCTTATTGAAATTAATTTTAATTTACCAAGGGCAAGATAGTCTATATAGAAAAAATAAACAGAAGTAATGAAACAAATATTCAATGGTCTATAATCATTGTTGTTAGCTAGCTCACTGTAAGATGCTAATTACATCATAGATAGCCCAACAGCGAGGTGTTTGATGAAATCAAACACTTAAACAAAAACTCTCTCCAAAACGCTCTGTCTCTAAAACATCGCGCTATTCGCATTTAACGGCTACTTGAACCCCCCCCCCCCAATTAACGCTCTAGTTACGCCCCCGAAGTCAGCAGCTGTTTTCATGTCACGTCCGCTCGTAGATTTTGGTGCATCTTAAACTCGCTAGTTTTAAAAAGTACTGTACATGTGTGATATGTATGTAGTGATATCACTTAAACAAAGTAGATTTATATGAAACCAAAGCCACACGATTCTTTGAGCGCAGAGGTCATCATAATTTTCATGTCTTCTTCGTTGGTAATGTGAACCGGTACCTTAAGTAACAGGTCGCAAGTTGACACGGTTGGACGGCAACGGCACCCTTCTTTACAACCATAAACAAATCTGTTAGTTGGGAAATTAGCATGTAAAAACTCATGATTATACAGTGAAGTGAAAATGTAGCTGATGGTGACATGGAATATATATGACACTAGAATGACTTCAAGAGCTTGTATAGGTTGGCAGGTTATGAATAAAGGCGCTCGTGAGTTATACAAACATTAAAAATACAGTGCTACAAAACAGAAAGATTATGCAAGCATGTCAGGCAATCATTTTTATAAAAAATTATTTGCCTTGAATAACCTACCTGGTTTGCTGCTCTTTTGTAAATTGACTCTGGAATATCTTCAATGGATAATTGCTGGTTTGTCATGACATTAAATATAGCTGGATGTAAGAATGCTGGTGCAGGACCACCTTGTAGTATTGAAATCACCATGACTTCTCCTGCCAGCTTAAAATCTTCATTTTGAAGCCCAATTATTGAATTTATTGGCTTTCCATCTGCAAGTAACTTTACTTCAATATATTCCAACAGTTCTAAAAGCAGATGTATCATATACCAGGAATATTAATCAGGGGCCGGTTGTTCGAAAGGTGTTTAGCTTAAACGATGGATAAGTTCAAAATGGAAAACAAAACTATATATTTATTGAACAACTGAGCTGAAATATTTCGATGTAAATAGTTTAATTGTCAATGGAAGTACATCTATAATGAATAAGATGCAGGTTTAGTCATTCACAGGATGTATGAAAGTAATTTTAAACTTTGGCTTATCCACCGTTTAAGCTAAACGCCTTTCGAACAACCGGCCCCAGGTCAATACTCATTTGCATCATCTATTAATCAGATGTAAATATTCTTTTGGCAAATAGCTTCCGTCATCCCTATTAAGGGCACAAAGACTCGCATTAATATGCCAGGCTTCCAAACAACGCCTTTGTCCATAACGATCATTAGTGGTAATGACTTTTGAATCGTTCCACCCAATGTTATGGTTAGTTTGACACACGTGTTCCGCCAAGGCTGATTTTGAACTGTCTAAGTTCGAAACGGCCTTTTGATGTTCTTTTAAACGTGTGCCGAACTGGCGTTTTGTTTGACCTAGATATTCTTTCTCGCAATCACCACATGGTATAGAGTATACAGCATGAGTTTTCTGTTTAGTCGCTACGCGATCCTTGGGTTTCGCGAAAATATGTCCCAATGTCTGAAAGGGTTTTAAGGCAACTTTTATACCACAATTATTCAGGATCCTCCTGATTGGTTCTGCAATTCCCTGAATGTATGGAACTATAGCAAAACCTGTGTTTGAGGAATCACCCTCTGAGGAATTGCATCTAGTCGAGACAGGGGATTTTAGACAATCATTTAAAAAGTTTTGTGGATAATTGTTCTCTCTCAGTACACTGCATGAGGACATAATCACGCTCGTTGTCCCTAGCAACGCGATTAGCAACGGATATATGCTATAGCTAGTAACAAAGGATTCGTAATGTTGTCTTCAGATTAACATTTTTGCATAATAATATTTATATGTCACTCTACAGGCTGGTTGTAGTTTCTTATTATATATAGTGTCGAAACGTTGGGTCGTGAAAGTTAATCTTTGTGTGGTGATTACTTTCATTTACTAAAACCAGAGTAGCGATAAATACGATGGATTATATACCTGGTTGCCGTGAACTCATAAACTTCAATTCAAATAAATGATTGTTCATGTAATCTGTTTTGGTCGCAATGAAAATAGTAATACGGTTATAGTTCCTTCCCACATCTTCTCTGTATTTATTAAGGACGAACTGCTCAGTTGTTCCTGGTAGATGCACTATTTCGCGGTTATCGGGGAAAATGAGTATGTATTCTAAGGTCTCATGGACGTCTTTGAAGTGGTTTGCATGTTTACGAACGCTTCTCTCTAAAATTGTTTTTACGTCTGCAGTCACTGGCACGTTGACAGGAAGGGTTCGTCCCCTATACTTTTTAAATTAGTCACCTTCGAACTTCATAAACCCGAAGTTGGTGCTCACTTGTGCATCCTCTTTTCCCTTCGTCTTCGAGGTCGAACTGCTTTTTGGGTTGGAATCTAGATGATCGTTCCGCTTCTTTCCTATTTCTGAATTCCATAAGACTTACGGTTTTCTTTTTATCTTCTCCGTCTTTCTCGTTTTAACAGACGCCCCGCATTTCCAGCAGAAGTTAGAGCGATCTGGTGCCTCCACGCCACAAATCTGACAAAACATTTTTACGGAACCAGCAGCGAAAAACAAAACGACAACTTTCTATGGTTTCTATGGTTTCTATGGTTTCCATGGTTTCCATGGTTTCCATGGTTTCCATGGTTTCCATGGTTTCCATGGTTTCCATGGTTTCCATGGTTTCCATGGTTTCCATGGTTTCCATGGTTTCCATGGTTTCCATGGTTTCCATGGTTTCCATGGTTTCCATGGTTTCCATGGTTTCCATGGTTTCCATGGTTTCCATGGTTTCCATGGTTTCCATGGTTTCCATGGTTTCCATGGTTTCCATGGTTTCCATGGTTTCCATGGTTTCCATGGTTTCCATTGTTTCTACGTTTCTACGTTTCTACGTTTCTACGTTTCTACGTTTCTACGTTTCTACGTTTCTACGTTTCTACGTTTCTACGTTTCTACGTTTTACTTTACGTTTCTACGTTTCTACGTTTCTACGTTTCTACGTTTCTACGTTTCTACGTTTCTACGTTTCTACGTTTCTACGTTTCTACGTTTCTACGTTTCTACGTTTCTACGTTTCTACGTTTCTACGTTTCTACGTTTCTACGTTTCTACGTTCTACGTTTCTACGTTTCTACGTTTCTACGTTTCTACGTTTCTACGTTTCTACGTTTCTACGTTTCTACGTTTCTACGTTTCTACGTTTCTACGTTTCTACGTTTCTACGTTTCTACGTTTCTACGTTTCTACGTTTCTACGTTTCTACGTTTACGTTTCTACGTTTCTACGTTTCTACGTTTCTACGTTTCTACGTTTCTACGTTTCTACGTTTCTACGTTTCTACGTTTCTACGTTTCTACGTTTCTACGTTTCTACGTTCTACGTTTCTACGTTTCTACGTTTCTACGTTTCTACGTTTCTACGTTTCTACGTTTCTACGTTTCTACGTTTCTACGTTTCTACGTTTCTACGTTTCTACGTTTCTACGTTTCTACGTTTCTACGTTTCTACGTTTCTACGTTTCTACGTTTCTACGTTTCTACGTTTCTACGTTTCTACGTTTCTACGTTTCTACGTTTCTACGTTTCTACGTTTCTACGTTTCTACGTTTCTACGTTTCTACGTTTCTACGTTTCTACGTTTCTACGTTTCTACGTTTCTACGTTTCTACGTTTCTACGTTTCTACGTTTCTACGTTTCTACGTTTCTACGTTTCTACGTTTCTACGTTTCTACGTTTCTACGTTTCTACGTTTCTACGTTTCTACGTTTCTACGTTTCTACGTTTCTACGTTTCTACGTTTCTACGTTTCTACGTTTCTACGTTTCTACGTTTCTACGTTCTACGTTTCTACGTTTCTACGTTTCTACGTTTCTACGTTTCTACGTTTCTACGTTTCTACGTTTCTACGTTTCTACGTTTCTACGTTTCTACGTTTCTACGTTTCGTTTCTACGTTTCTACGTTTCTACGTTTCTACGTTTACGTTTCTACGTTTCTACGTTTCGTTTCTACGTTTCTACGTTTCTACGTTTCTACGTTTCTACGTTTTACGTTTCTACGTTTCTACGTTTCTACGTTTCTACGTTTCTACGTTTCTACGTTTCTACGTTTCTTCTACGTTTCTACGTTTCTACGTTTCTACGTTTCTACGTTTCTACGTTTCTACGTTTCTACGTTTCTACGTTTCTACGTTTCTACGTTTCTACGTTTCTACGTTTCTACGTTTCTACGTTTCTACGTTTCTACGTTTCTACGTTTCTACGTTTCTACGTTTCTACGTTTCTACGTTTCTACGTTTCTACGTTTCTACGTTTCTACGTTTCTACGTTTCTACGTTTCTACGTTTCTACGTTTCTACGTTTCTACGTTTCTACGTTTCTACGTTTCTACGTTTCTACGTTTCTACGTTTCTACGTTTCTACGTTTCTACGTTTCTACGTTTCTACGTTTCTACGTTTCTACGTTTCTCTACGTTTCTACGTTTCTACGTTTCTACGTTTCTACGTTTCTACGTTTCTACGTTTCTACGTTTCTACGTTTCTCTACGTTTCTACGTTTCTACGTTTCTACGTTTCTACGTTTCTACGTTTCTACGTTTCTACGTTTCTACGTTTCTACGTTTCTACGTTTCTACGTTTCTACGTTTCTACGTTTCTACGTTTCTACGTTTCTACGTTTCTACGTTTCTACGTTTCTACGTTTCTACGTTTCTACGTTTCTACGTTTCTACGTTTCTACGTTTCTACGTTTCTACGTTTCTACGTTTCTACGTTCTACGTTTCTACGTTTCTACGTTTCTACGTTTCTACGTTTCTACGTTTCTACGTTTCTACGTTTCTACGTTTCTACGTTTCTACGTTTCTACGTTTCTACGTTTCTACGTTTCTACGTTTCTACGTTTCTACGTTTCTACGTTTCTACGTTTCTACGTTTCTACGTTTCTACGTTTCTACGTTTCTACGTTTCTACGTTTCTACGTTTCTACGTTTCTACGTTTCTACGTTTCTACGTTTCTACGTTTCTACGTTTCTCTACGTTTCTACGTTTCTACGTTTCTACGTTTCTACGTTTCTACGTTTCTACGTTTCTACGTTTCTACGTTTCTACGTTTCTACGTTTCTACGTTTCTACGTTTCTACGTTTCTACGTTTCTACGTTTCTACGTTTCTACGTTTCTACGTTTCTACGTTTCTACGTTTCTACGTTTCTACGTTTACGTTTCTACGTTTCTACGTTTCTACGTTTCTACGTTTCTACGTTTCTACGTTTCTACGTTCTACGTTTCTACGTTTCTACGTTTCTACGTTTCTACGTTTCTACGTTTCTACGTTTCTACGTTTCTACGTTTCTACGTTTCTACGTTTTACGTTTCTACGTTTCTACGTTTCTACGTTTCTACGTTTCTACGTTTCTACGTTTCTACGTTTCTACGTTTCTACGTTTCTACGTTTCTACGTTTCTATGTTTCTATGTTTCTATATATCTATGTTTCTACGCTTCTGTGTTTCTACGCTTCTGTGTTTCAGTATATTTCTACGTTTCTACGTTTTTGTGTTTCTACGTTTCTGTGTTCCTATGTTTCTATGTTTCTGTGTTTCTGTGTTTCTGTGTTTCTGTGTTTCTGTGTTTCTGTGTTTCTGTGTTTCTGTGTTTCTGTGTTTCTGTGTTTCTGTGTTTCTGTGTTTCTGTGTTTCTGTGTTTCTGTGTTTCTGTGTTTCTGTGTTTCTGTGTTTCTGTGTTTCTGTGTTTCTGTGTTTCTGTGTTTCTGTGTTTCTGTGTTTCTGTGTTTCTGTGTTTCTGTGTTTCTGTGTTTCTGTGTTTCTGTGTTTCTGTGTTTCTGTGTTTCTGTGTTTCTGTGTTTCTGTGTTTCTGTGTTTCTGTGTTTGTGTTTCTGTGTTTCTGTGTTTGTGTTTCTGTGTTTCTGTGTTTCTGTGTTTCTGTGTTTCTGTGTTTCTGTGTTTCTGTGTTTCTGTGTTTCTGTGTTTCTGTGTTTCTGTGTTTCTGTGTTTCTGTGTTTCTGTGTTTCTGTGTTTCTGTGTTTCTGTGTTTCTGTGTTTCTGTGTTTCTGTGTTTGTGTTTCTGTGTTTCTGTGTTTCTGTGTTTCTGTGTTTCTGTGTTTCTGTGTTTCTGTGTTTCTGTGTTTCTGTGTTTCTGTGTTTCTGTGTTTCTGTGTTTCTGTGTTTCTGTTTTTCTGTGTTTCTGTGTTTCTGTGTTTCTGTGTTTCTGTGTTTGTTCTGTGTTTCTGTGTTTCTGTGTTTCTGTGTTTCTGTGTTTCTGTGTTTCTGTGTTTCTGTGTTTCTGTGTTTCTGTGTTTCTGTGTTTCTGTGTTTCTGTGTTTCTGTGTTTCTGTGTTTCTGTGTTTCTGTGTTTCTGTGTTTCTGTGTTTCTGTGTTTGTGTTTCTGTGTTTCTGTGTTTCTGTGTTTCTGTGTTTCTGTGTTTCTGTGTTTCTGTGTTTCTGTGTTCTGTTTTGTTTTCTGTGTTTCTGTGTTTCTGTGTTTCTGTGTTTCTGTGTTTCTGTGTTTCTGTGTTTCTGTGTTTCTGTGTTTCTGTGTTTCTGTGTTTCTGTGTTAATTTCTACGTCTCTACGTTTCTACGTCTCTATTTTTCTACGTTTCTACGTTTCTACGTCTCTACGTTTCTACGTCTCTATTTTTCTACGTTTCTACGTTTCTACGTTTCTACGTTTCTACGTTTCTACGTTTCTACGTTTCTACGTTTCTACGTTTCTACGTTTCTACGTTTCTACGTTTCTACGTTTCTACGTTTCTACGTTTCTACGTTTCTCTACGTTTCTACGTTTCTACGTTTCTACGTTTCTACGTTTCTACGTTTCTACGTTTCTACGTTTCTACGTTTCTACGTTTCTACGTTTCTACGTTTCTACGTTTCTACGTTTCTACGTTTCTACGTTTCTACGTTTCTACGTTTCTACGTTTCTATGTTTCTATGTTTCTATATATCTATGTTTCTACGCTTCTGTGTTTCTACGCTTCTGTGTTTCAGTATATTTCTACGTTTCTACGTTTTTGTGTTTCTACGTTTCTGTGTTCCTATGTTTCTATGTTTCTGTGTTTCTGTGTTTCTGTGTTTCTGTGTTTCTGTGTTTCTGTGTTTCTGTGTTTCTGTGTTTGTGTTTCTGTGTTTCTGTGTTTCTGTGTTTCTGTGTTTCTGTGTTTCTGTGTTTCTGTGTTTCTGTGTTTCTGTGTTTCTGTGTTTCTGTGTTTCTGTGTTTCTGTGTTTCTGTGTTTCTGTGTTTCTGTGTTTCTGTGTTTCTGTGTTTCTGTGTTTCTGTGTTTCTGTGTTTCTGTGGTTCTGTGTTTCTGTGTTTCTGTGTTTCTGTGTTTCTGTGTTTCTGTGTTTCTGTGTTTCTGTGTTTCTGTGTTTCTGTGTTTCTGTGTTTCTGTGTTTCTGTGTTTCTGTGTTTCTGTGTTTCTGTGTTTCTGTGTTTCTGTGTTTCGTGTTTCTGTGTTTCTGTGTTTCTGTGTTTCTGTGTTTCTGTGTTTCTGTGTTTCTGTGTTTCTGTGTTTCTGTGTTTCTGTGTTTCTGTGTTTCTGTGTTTCTGTGTTTCTGTGTTTCTGTGTTTCTGTGTTTCTGTGTTTCTGTGTTTCTGTGTTTCTGTGTTTCTGTGTTTCTGTGTTTCTGTGTTTCTGTGTTTCTGTGTTTCTGTGTTTGTGTTTCTGTGTTTCTGTGTTTCTGTGTTTCTGTGTTTCTGTGTTTCTGTGTTTCTGTGTTTCTGTGTTTCTGTGTTTGTTTCTGTGTATAGTATTCTTTTCTATGCTTTATTTAATACTCCCTTTACAAAACCCTCTCTCCCTCGCTTCCTCGACTCCCATGTGTTTTCCCCCACGTGACCGTTACGTCACGAACACTACATCCCTCTTTTACGTGAACATGCTTAACTACTGTCCATAGCTTAAATAGACATTTGTCCAACAAGCGTCATTAAACATCAACTCTAAATTTAACAAGACCTTTTGTCCAACAAACGGCATTGAACATCAAACTACAATTAACAATATCAAAGTTTGCTACTATGAGTTCCTTTGACTCAATGGTCCTCTGTTCGTCACTGGCTGTTACTATTTAAATCCCAGGTACTCCGGGGGTTGTCGTAAACGTTGGGGCCTTGACTGTACTGTTGTCGTAACCGGTTGGTTTTGTTTCCCTTCAGCTTCTACTGGGCACCCAATTCCATCTTCGGATGGTATTTTGCGAACTGCTGACGAATTCCTCATTATCTCAGGCTCGCCTCGTCTCTTTAGAAGTAAACTTGTTCCTTTTGTTCCAACCACTGTGTATGGGTCTGGGTCATATCTTGTTGACAATTTATTCTTTCGTTCTTGTTTGAGAAGAACTTTGTCGCCCCTCTTTATGTTGGCAGGTGCAGCGTGTCTTTTCTCATCCGCGTACTGCTTCATCTTTTTTTCCGACATCGATCACGCTCAAGGATGGTGGGGTCAACATTTATCTGTGAATTCGACGAAATGGTGGTTGCGCCCGACGGGAGTTTAGTGCGTATCTCTCGTCCGAACAGTAGAACGGCCGGCGATTTGCCAGTAGTGCAATGGGCTGTCGCTCGGTAGTTAAGTAAAAAGGTGTCAATCTCGCTTTTCCAATCTTTCCCTTCAGTATGTGCTGCGCGAATCGCTTTCTCTAGTGTGCGGTTGAATCTTTCGACCTCAGAATTGGCTTGCGGCCAGTAAGGTGTTACTCGACGGTGTTTGATGCCGTGCTCACTAAGATATGAATCGAATTCCTCAGCCACGAACTGGGGTCCATTGTCTGTAACGATTTCCTCAGGTAGGCCATGCACCGCAAAGCAAGACTTCAAGCGTTTGATTATTACTGCTGCAGTTGTGCTCTTCAAGATGAAAACTTCTGGCCAGCGCGTACACGAATCAACCACAACCAGAAGCGACTCACCGGTCGGGAAGGGGCCACATAGATCGGCATGTAAGACGGTCCACGGTCGTGAAGGCATTTCTGTCATAGTAAGTGGCTCTGGACATGACTGAGAGGACTGGGCTTGACAGGAGATACAGGAACGAATTAAATGTTCAATGTCTTTGTCAATTCCAGGCCACCAAACTTTTTCTCGCAAGAGTTGTTTCGTTCGAACAATCCCTTGATGACCTTCATGTGCTAATTGGAGTGTGGCTGATCGTAGACTTTCTGGAACAACAATGCGCGATCCGCGAAGAAGTAAGGACCCTGTCGCCGTCAGTTCGTCTTTAATGCTAAAATAGGGTCCGGACTCCCGGCTCTTTTGCCATTTGCCTGAGACAACTGATTGGTGGACTTGCTGTAGGACAGGGTCTTCTGCAGTGGCCTGCTCAAGTTGGGTAAGGGTCATTGCTTTGGGAACCGCGTTGCGGGTGATGTAATGAACGTACTCTTCCGCAATATTTCGTTCGCGGTGTGCGGCACTCGACAAAGGAAGACGAGACAACACGTCAGCGGGATTGGTGGCGCCAGGAGAATACTGCAGACGGAATGTGTATGGCTGGAGGCGTAATCCCCAGCGCTCTATTCTTGCTGGGGGTTTGGAGGTGGCGCTGTAGATAACCTCAAGCGGTTTGTGATCAGTAAGCAGGGCAAAGGTGGTTCCATATAAGTACAAGTGGAATTTTTTACAGCCCCAGACGACTGCCAGGGCCTCACGTTCCGTCTGAGAATAACGTCGTTCCACCACTGTGAGCGTTCGACTGGCATAGGCGATGGGTCTGACCACACCGTGTTGTGTTTGCGTCAAGATAGCCCCCAGACCAACAGGGCTAGCATCCACACGTAGCTGGGTAGGGGCGGCCGGGTCATAGTGGGCCATAACACAGTCACTTGTTAGTATTGTCCTGAGTTTGTCAAATGAAGACTGATGAATATCGGTCCAGTGCCAGGGCACCTCCTTACGGGTTAGCTCGGAAAGGGGGTAAGCAATGGTGGAAAAATCTGGAATGAATCGTCGACAAAAACTAGCTAGGCCCAGAAAACTGCGAACTTCGGAAGCGTTTTTTGGTGTTGGAGCATTTCGTATAGCTTCAACTGACTGGTTGTTCGGCCGAATGCCACGAGCGGAGATGTCAAAGCCAAAGAATGTAATCTCAGGAGCACTAAACAGGCACTTCTAGATCTCACTATTTAATGTAAGTCCTCTTTCTTGCAATCGACCAAGTACACCATGGAGATTTCTGTCATGTTCTGCTTTGTCCTTTCCGAAAACTATAATGTCATCTGAAATGTTTTTGACTCCAGGTAGCCCATGTAAAACTTGTTGAATTGCATGTTGATAGATTTCAGGAGCTGCAGATATACCAAAAAGGAGACGCTTGTACCTATACAAGCCGTCATGGGTGGTAAAGGTGGTCAGTTCTCTGGATTTCTCGTCCAGTTCAATTTGATGATATCCCCACTTCAGATCTAACTTGGAAAATACCGCAGCTCCATTTAAATCCTGTAAGCTCTCTTCAATTGTAGGAATCGGATACCGCTCTCGTATGACAGCCGTGTTTACTTGCCGCATGTCTACACAGACGCGGATTTCGCCACTGGATTTTGGAACGACCACCAGGGGTGAGACCCAGGGGGTTGGGCCACAAACTTTCTCAATTATATCCAGTCTTTCCAGCTCTTCGAGTTTAGCTGAAACTTGCTTTCGGACATGGACGGAATGCGACGTGGGGGCTGGGCAACAGGTTTAATGTCATGGTTGATGGAAATTTCCTGCTGGTAGTTGGTGAGTTTTCCTACTCCATCAAAGACGCTAGGGTACTTTTGGCGAAGAGATTCGGAGGATACAACGCAATTGACCGAGGATACTTGAGGTCCAATATGCAAGAGTCCCAACTGAGTCGCAGTTTGCTTTCCGAGGAGACAACCAGCATGTTTGTTGTGCACGACTACGAATTTTGCCACGATTTCTGCAGAGTTGCACTTTATCCGACCGGTGATTGTTCCCAAAATATTTAGTGGGGTCGGCGAACCGTATGCATAAATACGAAGATTGGAGGGCATCAATTTGGCACCTGTTTGCGCTTTTAGACGATGATACGTGTCCAGATCGATCACATTAACACTAGCCCCCGAATCGATGAGCATTTGCACAGGAACGTGTTCGAGTTCCAATGTATGAAGCCTGTCCGAGCGCTGTTGAACATTATGAGCAGTAAGAGTAAACAAACATTCATTTTCTGAAGAGTCATCTTCGGACTGTTCGAGCAGTCGAGCATTGTCCCTATCGTTCCTTGGTTTGCCGCTTGTCTGACGACAGACCCGGGCAAAATGACCGAGTTTGCCACAATTTCGACAGGTTTTTCCAAGTGCAGGACATTGGGCATCTTTCGCACGATGCCCTGCGTTTCCACAGCAATAACAAGCACGTTTTTGTCGATTACTGTCTTCCGTCCTCATAGAATTCGGCCGTTGTTGTTGATGAAAGCTCTGTCGCGCAATTGTATTGAGGTGAGACGATGAATCATACTTTTGTTCCATTTCTGCTGCCTGGCGGTCGGCTAGTTCGAACGAACGAGCTATAGCTAACAAATTGTCCAACGTTAGTTCGTGTTCTCGCAGTAAGCGACGACGAAGAGTGTTTGAAGCACATCTTTCGATAACTTGGTCACGAAGCATTTCATCGAGATTTTCACTAAATTGGCACGTTCTGGCGAGGGTTCTCAAGCGAGTTACAAAGGCATCTATGGATTCGTCAGGGCGTTGAGTTGCTTGTCGGAAAACATGTCGCTCGAAAGCTATATTTTTGCACGGGTTGAAATGTTGATTCAGTTTTTCGAGCGCAGTTTTGTAGTCTTCGCCAGTATCCGGCAACGTTTCAAAGATTTCTTGTACATCTGCACCGGCTAAATGAAGTAAGATAGCACGTTTCTGCTTTTGATCAGAGATACCTGAAGCTCGAATATAATAATCTAGTGACTTCGTCCATTTTTCCCAACGTTGTGCCAAGGAGCTCGGGTCAGATACAACAAAGGGCTGAATTGCCGGTAAATCAAGGACCTTTGCCATTGGTATGAGTGTTTGCTAGACTCTAGTACGTTTCTTTTCTTCTTTTTTTTTTTTTTTGTTTTTTTTTATTATTATCCTCGTCGCCAGTTATAGTATTCTTTTCTATGCTTTATTTAATACTCCCTTTACAAAACCCTCTCTCCCTCGCTTCCTCGACTCCCATGTGTTTTCCCCCACGTGACCGTTACGTCACGAACACTACACTGTGTTTCTGTGTTTCTGTGTTTCTGTGTTTCTGTGTTTCTGTGTTTCTGTGTTTCTGTGTTTCTGTGTTTCTGTGTTTCTGTGTTTCTGTGTTTCTGTGTTTCTGTGTTTCTGTGTTTCTGTGTTTCTGTGTTTCTGTGTTTCTGTGTTTCTGTGTTTCTGTGTTTCTGTGTTTCTGTGTTTCTGTGTTTCTGTGTTTCTGTGTTTCTGTGTTTCTGTGTTTCTGTGTTTCTGTGTTTCTGTGTTTCTGTGTTTCTGTGTTTCTGTGTTTCTGTGTTTCTGTGTTTCTGTGTTTCTGTGTTTCTGTGTTTCTGTGTTTCTGTGTTTCTGTGTTTCTGTGTTTCTGTGTTTCTGTGTTTGTGTTTCTGTGTTTCTGTGTTTCTGTGTTTCTGTGTTTCTGTGTTTCTGTGTTTCTGTGTTTCTGTGTTTCTGTGTTTCTGTGTTTCTGTGTTTCTGTGTTTCTGTGTTTCTGTGTTTCTGTGTTTCTGTGTTTCTGTGTTTCTGTGTTTCTGTGTTTCTGTGTTTCTGTTTTGTGTTTGTGTTTCTGTGTTTTGTGTTTCTGTGTTTCTGTGTTTCTGTGTTTCTGTGTTTCTGTGTTTCTGTGTTTCTGTGTTTCTGTGTTTCTGTGTTTCTGTGTTTCTGTGTTTCTGTGTTTCTGTGTTTCTGTGTTTCTGTGTTTCTGTGTTTCTGTGTTTCTGTGTTTCTGTTTTGTGTTTCTGTGTTTCTGTGTTTCTGTGTTTCTGTGTTCTGTGTTTCTGTGTTTCTGTGTTTCTGTGTTTCTGTGTTTCTGTGTTTCTGTGTTTGTGTTAATTTCTACGTCTCTACGTTTCTACGTCTCTATTTTTCTACGTTTCTACGTTTCTACGTTTCTACGTTTCTACGTTTCTACGTTTCTACGTTTTACGTTTCTACGTTTCTACGTTTCTACGTTTCTACGTTTCTACGTTTCTACGTTTCTACGTT